>NC_086324.1:28476788-28776788 GCF_036172605.1 Pelobates fuscus | reverse complement strand
CTAGATGGGCCGAATGGTTCTTATCTGCCGTCACATTCTATGTTTCTATGTTCAAGCATAAAGGATATTTTAAGATATCATCAAAATCTGGCCCTTAAAACTCAATACTTGTGTGAAATGTACCGCTCATTAGGCCGCTTACTTCAGCCAGTAAATAAGTGAGTTGTTTCATATCTGTATGATCTATTCTTTAAAGATTATTACTATTATTATCACCATGAGAAGCATTTATTGGGCCTAGCACAGCTACCGTTCCTTGAAATGGGGGTGCGGAAGCCACTCCCAGAGATATGGCCAGTTCTGGGTTTCCGGTAAGTTATTGCAATTCTTTTTGCGTAATTTTAGGGTTTCTGGAAATACTTACCAATAGGCAATTTTTCGTAAAAAAAAACATACAAAAGGGTTGGATAAACCCTTTAAATGGACACTATAGTAGTCACCAAAGAATTTTAGCTTAATGAGACAATTATTGTGTATAGAACATGTGCCTGCAGTCTCACTGCTCAATTCTCTGCCATTTAAGAGTTAAATCACTTTTATTTCTGTTTATGCAGCCCTAGCCACACCTCCTCTGACTGTGACTAATGCAGCCTGCATGAAAACAAAATGGTTTCATTTTCAATTACATGTAAATTTACAATAAATGCAGTTATCTCCTGCTCTGTAAATTGAACTTTAATCACACACAGGAGGCTCCTGCGAGTTCTTACAAATCATTAGCAGTGCAGGAGATAAGATAATCTAAATCAAACAGAATTTTCTATAAAGGAAGTATAAACATTAGATGACTCTTTACAGGAAGTGTTTAGGAAAGCTGAGTAAGTCACATGCAGGGAGGTATGCCTAGGGCTGCATAAACACAGCAATTTAACTCCTAAATCACAGAGAATTGAGTAGTGAGACTGCAGGGGCATGATCTATATACCAAAACTGCTTCATTAAGCTGACGTTGCATTGGTGGCTATAATGTCCCTTTAAGTGAGTTCTAACATAAATCAGTTGATGCTGGACAAAGGATGAGTTGTTATAATTGTAATATCAGTAAGGTTTGTTACTAGCCACGACTATATTAACTCAGCCAATCTATGAATGTAATTTGCAAAAACCAGCTATGAAAACAACTTGACTTTAGTTTTTCCACTCAGTCCGTTATTTCACTGTGGCCTTTTAAAATTCAATCTATCTAATGAAGAAAGTAAACTCTGTAGGTCACACAGATGTTTGTGAGTCCATTGCTATTGTGAGCATTCTAAGATATTATTTATCCCAAAGGAGTTAATCTTGATGATGTTCTATAATAAATACTTAACTAGCTTATGGAGCACGTAGGAAGGTGTTTTACCTATCCATCCCATGTATTAACTACATTTTGGTAATCACAATTCTTCATAGGCACTACCTATGCCAGTGAGAGCCAGACATAATGTATTTAGTAAATCTCACCCTAAATATCTATTTGGGAGATTGAAGCAAACCTACGTCATTGGCATCAACTTTCATTTCTGTTACTATTCGTTATTTGCCAATTTGCTAAAAAAAATCTGTCACACGTAGTGATATCGCGAACATAAAATTTTCAGTTCACGAACCGCGAACGCGAGTTTCTGCAAATGTTCGCGAACCAGGCGAACCGGGCGAACCGCCATAGACTTCAATAGGCAGATGAAAGATAATAAAGATAATGAGTGGGGGGCCTACTGTACTCCCCCTCTCCGGTCCCCACCCCTGTGCGGCGGGTGGGGGCCCTAAAAAAAACAATAAGGGGGGGAACTACTGTCCCCCCCCGGCCCCCACCCCTGAGCGGTGGGTGGGGCCCTAAAAAAACAATAAGGAAGGGACCTACTGTCCCCACCCGGCCCCCACCCCTGAGCGGCGGGTGGGGGCCCTAAAAAAAACAATAAGGGGGGACCTACTGTCACCCCCTGGCCCCCACCACTGAGCAGTGGGTGGGGGCCCTAAATACTAATAAGGGGGGGACCTAATGTCCTCTCCCCTGGCCCCCACCCCTGAGTGGCGGGTGGGGGCCCAAAATACAAATGGGGGAGCATAGTCACCCCCTCCAAAAAAAATGATCCCCCCTACCTACCCCCCTCACCCTAAAAAGAATGAGGGGGGACCTTTAACTAAGAACCTGTAAAAAATAACTTACCATTCGATGTTTTCTTTCTTCTAAAATCTTCTTTTTTTTAGCCCCCAAAAAGGCCAAACAAAAAACCATAATAACCGACGCAATTAAAAAAAAAATAAAAATAAATAAAAAGAGCACAATTTTTTTTTAGCCATCTTCACCCATGGAGAGCTCCACGCAGACCGAGCTCTGCAGGGCAGGGGAAGGCTTATAAAGCCTTGCCACGCCCTGCAATTAGGCTAAGAACACTCTGATTGGCCGGTTTAAGCCAATCAGAGTGCTCTTTGTCATTTTACACAGCGTGGGAAAATTCCAAAGAACTTTCCCACACTGTGTAAAATGACACAGAGCACTGTGATTGGATGGATTTTAAGCCCACCAATCAGAGTGCTCTTTGTCATTTTACACAGCGTGGGAAAATTCCAAAGAACTTTCCCACGCTGTGTAAAATGACACAGAGCACTGTGATTGGGTGGATTTCAAGCCCACCAATCAGAGTGCTCTTTGTCATTTTACACAGCGTGGGAAAATTCCAAAGAACTTTCCCACGCTGTGTAAAATGACACAGAGCACTGTGAATGGATGGATTTCAAGCCATCCAATCACAGTGCTCTGTGTCATTTTACACAGCGTGGGAAAGTTCTTTGGAATTTTCCCACGCTGTGTAAAATGACAAAGAGCACTCTGATTGGCTTAAACCAGCCAATCAGAGTGTTCTTAGCCTAATTGCAGGGCATGGCAAGGCTTTATAAGCCTTCCCCCACCCTGCAGAGCTCAGTCTACGTGGAGCCCTCCATGGGTGAAGATGGATTATTTTTTTTTGCGCTCATTTTTTTTGTTTGTTTTTTAATTGCGTCGGTTATTATGGTTTTTTACTTGGCCTTTTTTTGGGCTGAAAAAAGAAGATTTTAGAAGAAAGAAAACATCGAATGGTAAGTTGTTTTTTTCTAATTTTTTTGACAGGTTCTTAGTTAAAGGTCCCCCACTCATTATTTTTAGGGTGAGGGGGGTGGGTAGGAGGATAATTTTTTTTGTGGGGGAGGGGGTGACTAGGGTCCCCCCATTTGTATTTAGGCCCCCCACCTGCCGCTCAGGGGTTGGGGCCAGGGGGGAGGACATTAGGTCCCCCCCTTATTAGTATTTAGGGCCCCCACCCACCGCTCAGGGGTGGGGGTCGAGGGGAGACAGTAGGTCCCCCCCTTATTGTTTTTTTAGGGCCCCCACCCACCGCTCAGGGGTGGGGGCCGGGGGGGGACAGTAGGTTCCCCTTATTGTTTTTTTTAGGGCCCCCACCCACCGCTCAGGGGTGGGGGCCGGGGGAGGACAGTAGGTCCCCCCCTTATTGTTTTTTTTAGGGCCCCACCCACCGCTCAGGGGGGGGCGAGGGGGGGACAGTAGGTCCCCCCCTTATTGGTTTTTTTAGGGCCCCACCCACCGCTCGGGGGGGGGGGCGAGGGGGGGACAGTAGGTCCCCCCTATTGTTTTTTTAGGGCCCCCCACCCACTGCTCAGGGGTGGGGGCCAGGGTGGGGGGGACAGTAGGTCCCCCATTGTGATTTATGGCCCCCACCCACCGCGCAGGGGTGGGGGCAGGGGGGAAGACAGTTGGTCCCACCCCCATTATTTTTATGGCCCCCACCCACAGTGCAGGGGTGGGGGTGGGGGGGAGGACAGTAGGTCCCCCCATCATTATTTTTATGGCCCCCACCCACCGCGCAGGGGTGGGGGCCGGGGGGGAGGACAGTAGGTTCCCGGGGTGGATCGAACATCGCATGTGTTCGCACGCGGCGATGTTCGCCAGGAACTATTCGCTGGCGAATAGTTCAGGACATCACTAGTCACAGGGCTAAATAATATGTTGTTGTTTTTTTCTGAACAATAAATTATATTTAATTTGACTAGATTGTAATTTTAGTATTTGCATTAATAAAAAAAAATCGATTTCCCAATTATGCCACAACATGATCTATGGAAGATGTATCTGTTCAAAGCTAGGAAAGGTTAATACAATGCACTTACTTAAATTACCTTAATAGAATGTCAGCTTAGATTTCAGGGATTTTAGAGATTTAAAGAATAAAAAAAAAAAAAACAATAAGCAATCTCGCTAAGCCCTGCTGGCCATCTGCTCTGTATAAGGTCAGTAAATATGTTCTCTAAAGTGATGGAGGCATCAGCTCTACTGTCTGATTCCAAGCTTGCTACTTATCCAGCTAGTGACGGTTTATAATCACGGCAAATGACATATGGAAAGCAGAGGCTATTCCTAAAAGGCAGTAAGAGCATCAAACCTTAAATACCACTTTACAGAAAAATAACATGTTACGCATTAGATAGAGAATCAGAAACCAAGGTGCAAAAGCCGGTTGATTGCTTTCACTGTAGATAAGTAAGCAAACATTTAATGGCAGGGAGTAAAAGCAATTTGTCATGCATTTTAATGCGTATAGGGGATTACTCCTGTTATATGTTATGATTTAAATAGTGGAATAGGGAAAGAATTTTTGGAATTATTACTTTTAAAAAGTTTACAAGGCTTCTGAAATAGCCTCACTGTTTAAAGGGGAACTGTCATTTTCCAGATTTTAGGATATTTTGTTTATTTTTTTCTATATTTAACAAATATGTACTTGTGAGGTTTGGAAAATAAAAGTATATGTAGAAGTACATACCTGTTCATCCTACAACTGGGATCCTCTATCTTAGCTCCCTGTCAATCATGATTATAAACTCTGCCCTTTACACCTGGTAGTCAGCATAGAGAAAACATACAGATTAGAATGAAACAATGTTTTTATTTTTCCTCTTCATCTGCAATATTTCCCCAGGGTTGGCCTTGTCTTAACTGGATAATTATGCCATTCACGAAGACTTTAATATAAATTTAAAATAAAACAGGGCATTGTATGAAAAAAAAGGGGGTTAACACAAGTTATATGTGATTTTCAGTGTTTTATGGAGTGGTGTATTCAACATTGAATAAAAAAATAGCATAAATTCTAAAAAAAAAAACTGAATAAAAATGAAGATATCAGTAACATCAAATTTAGAAAAAATTACCATACTTTGTAATACTAGTCTTTTGCTGATATAGGATAATTTTCAATACTAATATTGCTGTTTATATTTAGCTCTATAAAACAATATCTTTAGATCTCTGTGTATACATGTTTACATGTGCACTTTTTTGTGCACTGTTTTTTTCCCAGGCCTTATCAAAAAAGAGAACAATTTTAATGTGTTCTAAATAAATACTGCTTTTATGAATTTTGTGTACAGCATACTACTGTTTTTAACATTGATTTTATAGCCTTTTCTATCCCCAGTATTTGTATTTTTTGTATTAGTTTTGATATTAATTTTTTTGCTATGGATTGTATGTGTTTACATAAAATATTTATGTATCATTATGTACCATACATTCTCTTACAGATAGCTCATCTTCTAAGACTTTGCCCCAGAGTTTATTTTACAGACTGCTCCACTTCTAGAACCTTGCCCCAGAATTCCACTCCACTTCTAGAATTTTGCCTCAGAATAACTCTTGCAGAATGTTCCACCAGTAGAATTTAGCTCCAGAATTTCTCTTTTAATTTCATGTGAAAAACAGCGCAAACTAAAGCCAAATAGATTAGCCAATACAATGATTTTGTCTCTGCTATTTATCATCTAGAGTTTCTAGAGTGTCTTTTCCACCCTTGCATTCTTTAACGCTGATCCAACGAACAGGCATGCTAAAACTAGTTCTACTATCCAAGACAATCTCTCTAGTTTCCTATGAAGGTGCCTGCCCGGTGGCCACAAAATAGTAAGCAGTGAACAGCTCCATTGTTAAAAAAAAACCTGCAGGTAGCAATATTGGGCAAGATCACAGATAATGCCCTCCCGCATTTTTTTCATCTAATAAAATCCTTCTTTTATTTTTGTATTTTTATGAATTAAACTACTGCTAAGTGCTGAATTACATATCCAAGCGACTACTGCTGTCCAGGAGTTTGTGTGGAATGCCCAGTTCTGCCACCGAGAACAGCAGGAGAACCAGAATTGGTTGAAAAGTTTCAACTGGTTTCTTTTCTGGGGAATACTTTTGTTATGCTTTTTTATTATTTAATAGTTTAAATATATTTCATTTTATAATATATTTTCTGTATAATGCATTAAAATGGAGGTCAGCAGTAGAACTCCGGAGTGTCACGTTAATTAATATGATGGTTTGAAAGACATACATTATAACATCTTTAGTTAATTCACAAGATTGGTGTAAGTATTCCTTTACATTTGAGTAACAATTCAACATTTTGTGGAATTTTAACTCGAAATATGAAGTTTATTGAAAATATTAGTCTATTTTCTAGCATGAACACAAAATCAAAGTATATTGGTATTCACTAAAATCATATTTCTTATAGAGTTAATTAAAAGTAGGTATCGATATACATCTAGAAGATCCCTTTATTCAATTATCTGAAGAGCATATAAATGCAATAGTATTTGTTCATTTAACTAATACTGGTAGTAGTTGTCCTTTTAATTTGAGCTTTTAACATGGGATTTGAATTGATGGTCTCAAGCATATTCAATAAATTTTCAACCTTCAGTTGTATCTACTTTGGTGGTATATTTGTTTATTGAAGGGACACTATAGGCACCCATACCACTACATCTCATTGAAGTGGTCTCAGTGCATAGTCCTAGGTCACTTAACCCTGCAGAGATAATTATTGCAGTTTTTATTAAACTGCACTAGTTACCTCTGAGGGTTAACTACTTCTGGTGGCTGTCTACCAGACAGCCACTAGAGGGACTTCTGGATTGTTAAGCGACTATTGGTCCCCTAACTCATGCTATGCATGAGGACATCCAGCTTCATGTAAAACCCCATAGAAAGGCATTACACATGCTTTCATATGTGGGAAATACTAATGCGAGCATTTACTTGTTGCACAAGCGCATTGGATCTCCCCCACCGGCGGACATCAGGAGGAGGCGGAGCCTGAGCCAGCGCAGAAGGACATCTGCACTGGACTCAAGTAAGTGACAGAAGGGCTTTTTAACCCCTTCTACATCATGGGGAGGGAGGAGGTGCGACAGAGGGGGGTACTATCGGGAGCTATGGTGCCGGGCAAACAACTTTGTTTTCCTGGCACTATAGATTCCCTGCAAGGTTTGTAATTCTTCTAGTAACAAGTCTGAAACTCTAATCATTTCATGTATTCGCAATGGTGAGCTGAATTTCTATAAATCCTTATTTTAAGAAATAATTACCTATACTGCATTTGAATTAAGTTTATTCTGCAGAGAGACTGGAGTATTTATTGCAATAATTCTAAAGAGAGATTTCCAGCAATCATTTACTTTAAACTGGTAATTATTTTAGGAGAATAAATTAATTATGTACCACTTATTCAATTTCTTTTAAGTTCTCATTTAAAAATGAATTGATCAGCAAATAGCAGTTGTTAATTATTTTAAAAGTGTTGTTTTGATAAATTGTTTTATGCATTATTGTATATTTTGCATTTACTTACTATGTGTCTGACCATTTGTTATGCTTTTATGTTTTTTAGTTTCTTTTAATATTTAATTTGTTCCTGGCACGCTAATACTGTCACTCAGTACTCACCTTTTACCAATATCCTGGGAAGGATCATCCCCTGTAGGATTTACTCAACATTATATCCCTGATTGGGATTATACCATCCAAACCATAATCCCAGAG
The DNA here is from genome assembly GCF_036172605.1 of Pelobates fuscus. Lineage (NCBI taxonomy): Eukaryota > Metazoa > Chordata > Amphibia > Anura > Pelobatidae > Pelobates > Pelobates fuscus. Next base: position 28,768,942 of record NC_086324.1, on the reverse strand, counting down.
TAGTGTCTACTGCTCTACTAAATGTCAGTAGATTATTTTTAAATTTTCACTCATTATTGTATATTTTACAGAGATCAATATTGTTGGCCTTTTATATTCATCCCTGTTCCAAATTATTATGCAAATTCTATTTAAGTGTCACAAAGATTAAATATTTTGTTTTTCAGTTTAACTCATGGATGGCATTGTGTCTCAGGGCTCTTTTGATCACTGAAAACAATCTCGGGCACCTGTGATAATTAGATTGCCAGGTGAGCCCAATTTAAGGAAAAACTACTAAAGGAGGGTGTTCCACATTATTAAGCAGAGCACCATTTTCATGCAATATGGGGAAGAAAAAGGATCTCTCTGTTGCCGAAAAGAGTGAAATAGTTCAATGCCTTGGACGAGGTATGAAAACATTAGATATTTCACGAAAACTTAAGCGGGATCATCGCACTAGTAAGAGATTTGTGGCTGATTCAGAGCACAGATGGGTTCGTGCAGATAAAGGCACATTGAGGAAGATTTCTGCCAGATCCATGCATCGGATTAAGAGAGCAGCTGCTAAAATACCATTACATAGCAGCAAACAGATAATTGAAGCTGCTGGTGCCTCTGGAGTCCCACAGACATCAAGGTGTAGAGTCCTCCAGAGTCTTGCAACTGTGCATAAACCTTCTATTCGGCCACCACTAACCAATGCTCACAAGCAGAAACGGCTGCATTGTGCATAAAAATACATGAAGACTAATTTTCAAACAGTCCTGTTCACTGATGAGTGCCGTGCAACCCTGGATGGTCCAGATGGATGGAGTAGTGGATGGTTGGTGGATGGCCACCCTGTTCCAACAAGGCTGCGACGTCAACAAGGCGGTGGTGGAGTCATATTTTGGGCCGGAATCATGGGAAGAGAGTTGGTCAACCACCTTTAGGGTCCCCGAAGGTGTAAAAAATGACCTCTGCAAAGTATGTGGAGTTTCTGACTGACCACTTTCTTCCCTGGTACAGAAGGAATAACTATGCTTTCCGTAATAAAATCATCCTTATGCATGACAATGCATCATCTCATCTCAATGGCTGCTATGGGGATAAAAGGAGAGAAAGTCATGGTGTGGCCTCCATCCTCCCCTGACCTCAATCCTATTGAGAACCTTTGGAGCATCCTCAAGCAAAAGATCTATGAGGGTGGGAGGCAGTTTACATCCAAACAGCAGCTCTGGGAGGCTATTCTGACATCTTGCAAACAAATTCAAGCAGAAACTGTCCAAAAACTCACAAGTTCAATGGATGCAAGACTTGTAAAGCTGCTATCAAATAAGGGGTCTTATGTTAAAATGAAACGTCACCTGTTAAAATGTTTAAAAAGTTAAAATGTTGTTATAAGTTTGATTGAAATAGCTTTTGAATTTAGTAAATATGCTGCAAGCACAACAAATTACAATTTTCAGTTCTTTACAACCTATAAAGTGTTTTGAAACTTACTGTGCGTAATAATTTGGAACAGTGCATTGCAAGTTTTTTATGTTTAACTTTTACTGTTATCATTAGGAGGTTTGTTCAATAAAATTTGAATTGTACTCTTAATAGTTGATAACATGAGAATTATGCTGACTGTTATTTACATCAATTATTTAGGTAAATAAGAAAAATATAATTTGCATAATATTTTGGAACAGGGTGTATATGCAGAGAGACTGACTTCTAGAGCTACATATCCATCAGTAGGGATTGTATTCCTGTATCCTGTTTTACTCAGAGCTCTAAAAGCTCTATTAAATGTGAGTGCTATATAATGTTTTCTTGTTGTGTGTCCTGCACCTAGCACTACATACTCTGCATCATTTCTGATTATTTTTCTGTTTTATTACATATACCTTAAATTACCTGAAGGTCTTAACTATTACTGGCAAATAATACTTCAATAATTTGATGTCTTACTGGACTTTCTATTTGGTGCAATCTGTATCTATATTTTGTATTGTCTTAGAAACATAGAAACATAGAATGTGATGGTAGATAAGGACCATTAGGCCCATCTAGTCTGTACAATTTTCTAAATGCTCCTTATTAGTCCTTGACCTTATCTTATAGCTAGGATAGCTTTATGCCTATCCCATGCATGATTCAACTCCTTCACTGTGTTATTCTCTACCACTTCAGCTAGAAGGCTATTCCATGCATCCACCACCCTATCAGTAAAGTAATACTTCTTGATATAATTTGTTTCTTCTTTTAAATATAGTCACATCCTTTCCTGTGTTGATTTCCTTTATGTTTTCTTATAAATGTCTCTATCATATCCCCCCATCTTGTCTTTCCTCCAAACTATACATGTTAAGACCCTTTAACCTTTCCTGTAAGTTTTATCCTGTAATACATGAACCAGTTTAGTAGCGCTTCCCTGAACTCTCTCCAAAGTATCAATATCTTTCTGGACATACGGTCTCCAGTACTGCGTGAGATCTCACCAGTGTTCTGTACAATGGCATGAGCAATTCCCTATTTCTACTGCTAATACCTCTCCCTATACAACCAAGCATCCTGCTATCATTTCCTGCTGCTCTATTACGCTGTCTGCCTACCTTTAAGTCATCTGAAATAACTACCCCTAAATCGACCTTTCCTCAGATGTTGAGGTTAGGACTCAATCAAATATTCTGTACTCTGCCCTTTTCTTACACCCAAGATGCATTATCTTGCACTTATCAACATTAAATGCCACTTGCCACACCTCTGGGTATTTTTCTAGTTTACCTAAATCATTTGCCATTTGGTTTATTCATCCTGGAACATCAACCCTGTTACATATCTTAGTATCATCAGCAAAAAGACATACCTTACCATCAAGACCTTCTGCAATATCACTAATAAAAATATTAAAGACAATGGGTCAAAGTACAGATCCCTGAGATACCTCACTGGTAACAAGACTTTGCTTTGAATATACTCCATTGACTACAACGCTCTGTTGCCTGTCATTCAGCCACTGCCTTACCCATTCAACAATATTGGAATCCAAACTTAAAGATTGCAGTTTATTGACAAGCCTTCTATGTGCGACAGTGTCAAAAGCCTTACTGAAATCTAGGTAAGCAATTCTACTGCACCACCCTGATATATTATTTTAGTTTCCCACTAAGATTAGATTGGCATGACCTCCCTGAAGTTATCTCTGATCTTGAAATCCATATGATTTTAGATGTTCAACAATCCTATTCTTGGTTTTCATTACTGGTTACATGGTTTTTATTACTTTCCCCACTACTAAAGTAAGGCTTACTGGCCTCTAGTTGCCCGGCTGCTCCCTACTACCTTTCTTGTGAATAGGCACAACATTCGCAAATTTCCAATCTTTTGGGACTACTCCCGATAACAATGATTGGTTAAATAAATCCGTTAATGGTCTTGCTAGTACACTACTAAGCTCTTTTAATAACTTTGCGGGTATTCCAACAGGCCCTATCGACTTATTTGTCTTTACTTTTGACAGTTGAAAATGAGCCTCTTCCTCTGTAAACTCACATGTAACAAATGACTTATTTGTCCTTTTTCCTAACTAAGGTCCCTTTCCTATATTTTCATCTGTAAATACTAAACAAAAATATTAATTGAGGCAGTCATCTAGACCTTTATCCATTTTTACATACCTTTCTTCATTTGTTTTTAACTAATCCTTGTTTTACTTTCCTTTTCTCATTTATGTATCGAAAAATTTTTTGTTCCATTTTTTTCTGACTGGGCTATTTTCTCTTCTGTGTGTGATTGGAAAGCCTCTTTCTGCCTAATCTTATAGATCTGTTTATATTCTTCACTCTAGGTTTTTTTTATAATTACTTAATGCTAACTTTTTTTTTTTCTATTTTGGCCACTTCTGCATGGTACCACAGTTGTTTCTTTAATTTTGTGCTTTTACTGACACGCCTAATGCAATTTTCTGTTGCCTTTAGTAGTGCAACTTTTAAATAATCTCAATTCTCCAGGACTCCATTTAAACTGCTGCAGTCGGATAATGACTCCTTTATACATATTCAAATTTTATAAAAGTCTGAAAATTTTTTTTTGTGTGGTGTGACTCAGTCACTGCTCTGGTGATCACTGGATCATCGGTGATCCTTTCACCTGCAGTAATATCTGATACTAAATCTCCATCTAGTATGACCTCCTTATGAGTTGGCTCCTGAATGACTTGTCTTGCATCTTGTCTTGCTCCCTGTTTGCCAGTAAGGGGATGAGGGTGTCCCTTGCTGTCAGTGTTTTTGAACACACCCCCACAGTTGATTTTATAGCTTTTATTCTACTTTCTATTGTTGGTATTCTAGTAACAAGTCTGAAATTCTAATCATTCCATGTATCCACAATGGTGATCTAAATGTCTAGAGATCCTTATTTTAAGAAATAATTACATACACTGCATTTGATTTAATTGTATTCTGTAGAAAGACTTGAGTATTTATTGCAATAATTCTAAAGGGAGATTTTCAGTAATCATTTTCTTTAAATTGGTAATTATTTTGGGAGAATAAATTAATTATTTATCACTTATTCAATTTATTTTACGTTCTCATTTAAAAGTGAATCAAGAAATCATATTGATCAGCAAATAGCAGTTATTAGTTATGCATGTAGCCAAATAATTCCAATACAGACTGATAATAACTAGATTTGTAACTACATTGTGTTTTATTTTGAGGCAGAGTTACATTACTATTATTGGGATTTTAAATAAAATCACTTTCCTCTATTACATTAGGATGATATTTATTTATATATTTTACCATTAAGGATTTCAGATTCCTCTCATTTTTAAGTATGCTATAGTAATTAATTATGATTCTATTTATTGATTTTTACTTGGTGATTAGATGTCTCAATTATAATAATAATCATAATATTGCAGTGTACTCCATTCTCAGATGATGATGTGCCAATAAATATTCATATTTGTATGAAATTGAACTAATTCATTTTTATTTATTTTTTTGGACAATGATCATAAAAAAATAGACTCAGAGGTTTGTCTGGAATGCAATACATCCGAATTTGGGCAGATTGGTGGTATTTCCCAAACTCTGACGCAAAATGTATCCGAATCATGAACAAACCAAAAAGTGCAATGGCTGAGAATGTCCATATGGGTTCGTGATTCTGAATTCTGCAAGTAGTATTAAAAAAGGAGATGATTTACAGGAGGACAAAAATATGATTGATGGCTAAAGGATAGTCACTAAATATTGATATTGTTCACATATCAAGTGAGAGGAGACCAACAGAGATAAAACAATAAGAAGCAGTAAAAAAAAAATTAATACAAAAATCTATATTCACATTTAATAAATATATGATATATAAATATAGATTTTTTTACTGCTCCTCCTGGTTTCCCTTTTTTTGTTGCTTTTCCTCATTTCAGTGTACTGCAAAAATATACATAATATTTTGTACCGAATATATTTTGCAGTACACTGATTGGCCAATTGTCGTGCCCTTTCAACTGATTCATTTCCTGAATTAGTTTTTCAAAATTAAAATTCTTCCAAGCTGAACCATCAGGCTGTCCGAATTCGGCATTCAAAATTGTTTGCTACTTTCGGGGAAAATGGTTTGGTTGAGCCGCATTTTCTCAGCGATCACAAGTCTAGTGAAATACAAACATATCGAAAAAGGGCACAATACATACATACATTATACAAATTGATTGATGAGGGACTGAGATAATTAAAGAACATAAGACAAATATTATAAGGGTGGGAGATAGAGGTAAGGGGAGGACAATAGGTCAAAGATTTGAGATGACTTCCACATACTGTGACCACAGAGACCACACCACAGAGAATGACGTGATCACATCCCTTGTAATAGCATTAACATTGTATCAGCTAATTTGTGCAGAACTGTAGAGAGTGGAGGGATTTTCCATTTTACACAGCTTGGCTAAGGATCTCTTAGAGCAGAGAGGGGATGCATCTTTTCTGTTTTACAAACACAGTTAAGGATCTCTTAGTGTATATTAAAAAATTTGATTTTTATTTTGTTTGTGAAAGTACTTTAATGGCCTGGAGAGGAAAAAGAACCAATGATTGAGAGAGATGGATGGACACCTTTTAGGTAATAGGGGAAAGGGTTTCCTGAGAAGAGGAGTGAATAGGAAGGGAATGCCACAAAGGCTTTGTATTGTAATTTGTCTTGTGGAGACATAGAATTCAGTATGCTGGGGCACCAACTTCTCTGTATTTGTCTATGCCACTTTAGCAGTCATGTATAAAATAGTGGAATGCTTCGTAATGGAAAATTCAACCTTAACCCATTGTTTTGCAATTTGTATTTTAGAGAATGCCAGGCAAGAATCTGAGACATAGAATTACACATACACCATTCTCAATCCCTCTAGAGGCTTTGGTCAGTATAATACCTTCCACGCTGCCCTTTACCCATATGTAAATATACATTTGTTTGTAGATATTGTGGATATTGAGTGTGCAAATTGGACAAAATTAAATGAACTCTCCAAGCAACATAACCACTTCTGTTTGAAAATGATTTGACAGCTTAATTGAGGCTCACTAGGAACCGGCCACAGTCTTTTGAAGAGATGGAAGCTCCTTCACGTTAGCTCTCCAGAGTTAAGCAGTACAAGGCCACTTCATTGGATATGTGAAGCAGATAAGCACTCTCAGCCAATAAGCTGAGCTGTGCATAATGGGGCTAACTCAGTGTAGAGAAAATACAGCTCTCAATGTTAAGGTGATTGGCTTCCGGTTATTGAACCATTTGCAAATAGTTTGAATACTTCACCTAGGAGCACGTCAGAACATACATGGTACCATAACTACTACTGTGGGCTGTAGTTATGATGGCTGGAGTGTTCCTTTCATTAAGGCAGCTGATTACATACTGTTTTAGCTCTCAGATTGAAAGTTCTGATGGGCTGTCTTACAGCTGCAGAGTTTTCTACAAATCACTACAGGGTTTTCTGTGCGCTATTATCTTGGTAATTATGCACAGGTACGCGGGTGTTTAGAATGAACCTTTACATCGTGTGACCAATTATGAGTTATTATACTCTTCATATTTAGATAACGTTATCGGCATGTACTCCACTCCAAAACATTAATAGCAAACAAAAACAAAACACACATTATAGCTGCTTTTATTTACGTGCCATAAAAATATATCAATTAAATAAAAAACATGAGTCAATGAATATATCTATCAATTAAATATGGTTTTGCTCAATATTAATGCAAAAATACACATATGGACACAATGTTTGTCATAGAAAGTCACATTGGAAATGACCTCCATTTAGACTGACTTGAGTCTTTCCAACTCAGATTCCATTGTAAATAATATATGCAAAATGAATGTAAAAGGTATAAACATTATTGTTTTTGAAATTCAAGACCCTGGTCTAGCGTGTTCCACCATTTGCAACCTTGCACTGGGAAATGCAATTCTAAAATATGATTGTATTACAGTTTCTATGGCTGCCTGTCAGGTCCAGATATAAATATGGCACTATTAGTACATATCTATTGCTTTTGTAAAAAAAAGATGCCACATAGTAAGGATATACACTAAGGTAAGAATAAGATTGTGTGTCTTTATCAATTTACGGCTGGAGGGTTTATGGCTGAGGTAGTATTATGGTGATTAAGAAGTGGGAGGTTTAGTGTTGGAGGTATTTAAGACACCTGCTTTCAGGGCCCTGTGAACTATAGCTTAACCATAAGCATTCTCAACGTAAGTTCCTCTAGCTCTATGATGGCATCCCCACCCCCTCGTTAGGATGTCCTACCAGTTTCTTTATTAAATAGCCCCCATTTGCTGGCTCCAGGTAGGAGAAAGGGAGGGAGATGATGTACCCCCTGATATTTTACAGGTGGGATCCCAATGGGATTGGGCCTTTCTAGTGAGTGAGGAGCAGTGGATATATGGGATCATATCATAGTAATATGGTAATTATAGAGATTTTACTTATAGATTTTATTTTTTAACTATTAAAAACTAGCAAGTACTGGCCAGTTGCCACCTAGCTTGCCCTCTCAGGGCAGAGCATTCTTAATTATTTGCTCACTGGCAGTTTTGAAGCATTCGGGCCCAGATTTGACACGTTCAGGTAAGAATTTCAGCTGTCCCATGGCGTTCGGTCAAGCTGAAATCCGGAATAAAATCAGGTCAGCCAGACATTGTCCTATTTGGTAAGGGCCATTCGGACTTTATTGAATAACCCTGTGGAATGTCTTCTTTAAAGAAATAACAAAACTGCAATATGTATATATTGTTCCTATATATATCACTAAGGAACATCCACAAGGATTATGTCACAATCTTATCAGTCTGGTGTACAGTATTAAAAGATGCCATACACATATAATATGTAACTTCTAAAAACACTTGCGCTATGTCAGAGACAGAAATCCAGGAAGCAAGCAGAATAAATGTGATCCAATTTTAGCTTAGAAGATTTAGCGACAAAGCTTTCAAAACCACTTGGGTCTCTTCATCAGAATGATATAGAAATGGATATGTTACACGTCTTTAAAACACAGCTACACAGAACACCAAGAAACAGACTCAGCGGTAACAGTGTGAGCTCTACGATGTTCAGTTCACTAAGCCAGTCTCTAAACATGTGCAAAGTTTTCCTAGCATACCGTGGAAGACCGGATCTTTGGAACGTTGGTTGTAAAGACTGTTCCACAGCAGATAAATTTATTGATTAAGGCCAATATTAAAGTATTAAGCGGGTATTCATTTTCTCTCTCTGAATACGGAAATTTTTATTTAATATTTAATTTTTATTTAATATTTTAAACTCAAAAGTCCTTTTTACAGTACTGTTCTTCTTTCGGTTTACCTGTCATTTTGTTGTTGTTGGAATTCAACATTGTTTGCATTTGTTTTGATGGATTTCACCTACATAGAACCTGCAGAGTTTTGCATACAGACACAATCAGGGTAATTCACGAAAGTGTGAAATGTCCGAAATTCAAAAAACCTTTCAATTCTAAGCTCAAATTGCCAAACTGGAAACCAAACTCAATGGGAGAATTTTTTTTTTCCCTTTTTGACTATTGTGGCCCAAAATTTTAAATTCACTTTCAATTCCCACAAATTCACAACAATTCAAGTCTTACTGAAAAATCCTCACATAATTGAGATACACCACAATGATTTATAGCAAATGTGTAGATCTCAAACCAATTCATGACATTTTATTTTGTAACAGTTTGAATTGGTCTTGCAGGTTCCAAAATACACTGTTTGGCATTTAGCACTACTATGCACACCTGTTCATATTGCTTTCCATTTTCATAGCAAAACATTATAGGTACCAATAGCATAGAAATTTGAGCTAAAAACTTACTGAATGAATAATTAATGACTAAAGCTTATGCACTTAGCAGTAATTTGGCAAGCAGATTATTAAGAACTTGGACTGCATGTGCTCCTTATAAATCAATAGGCAGACAGAGGGAGAGACAGATAGTTAAAAAGTATGCTAACTGTATACTATATAACAAAATTGTAACAATTAAAACACTAATAAAAGTATATATATATATATAAAGCAAAAGAAATATATGACATTTTAAAATACACAGACTTGACCTTTGCATTACCATTACATTTTTACCATGGGGATAACATTACTTTTAGTGCTCCTCTTTTCGACATAATCACATTTATATTATATTAATGCTTGCAATTTGTAAATTCATGTTTTATAGTTACACAAATCACAATGCCCAGTTTGTAAGAACCTATATCGCCTGTAATACACAATGGAATGTTTATCTTGTCATGACGTGTATCGATATTGCCATAATTCTAGATCACCTTCTAGGTTACAAGGTGTCATGTCCTTATCCTGGTGAACACATGCTTCTAGAAAAAAAGGGGCATTTTGGGTAGAGTGCAGGCTTACCCCTTAGTGCAGGTAACAGTGATCTGTCTTTTCTGTCATCACATTTATTACATTCGCTGAAGTATAGAAGTAAAAAGACATCCAGAAGCACCCACACCAGAGAAGTGGCCAGAACCACTTTGCAATAGATAAATCTTCTCATGTCCTTAATAGGATTCTAGTTGTCACACAGTATGCAAGAGAGACACGGCTGAAACCAGTCCAAACCACCCAAATATAATCCAGCATGAAAGCAAGGCAAAGGACATCCCAGTGTAATTAATGGAAATGGAACCGACTGATGAACTTTTAAGGCTAATTTACGGCCCCAGGATTGTGTGACGGATGCTAAAAGCAATGCATTTGTCACAGCTGACGGATCCAGACTGGGCACCTTGCTATGTGGTTTGCCTGCAGCAGCTAGAGGTGGAAAGATGCAGAAAAAAAGAGAACTGTACTGAATTGCTGATTCTGTGTTGCCAGGTTACTTGTGAGAAGAGAGCGTTTATTTTCCCATTGATATGACATGTTCTGCCCCCTTTTCCAATTCGGGCATGTCTTTTTCTGCAATTAGCATCTTCTCTGCATGCATCCGTGCAAATACATGGAGCCGAGAGGGATGTAAAAACACAGCCTGCTTACATGACTGATTCCCAGCCAAGGAAAGCTTCACAATGTGAGCCAGGTCCCAGATTCAGAATGTAACCAGGCTCCCGATTGGTCCGGTTTCTCAGGCTCTGATTGGGTGCAAAATATTCCCATTTAAGAAGTGCAATGGACAATTTGGTTTATTACTGCAGTTTGAAAAGCAGAAGGTTAAACAGAGGGAGCTTAAAATGATGCTGAGCGATGTGTATGTTTGCAAATCAGCAGCACGTGGAGGTTTAGAATGTGCTACCTCTGGCAGTGCAGCTAAATTCTAAGACAAATCATACCAGATACACAATACAAGGACCGATCAACAGAGAGCTAGAAGAACAGAGAAATGAAGGACTGTATAAATTCATATACACACAGCTTCATTCATTGACTTCAGTTCATTTAACCCTTAATGTGCCGGAGGTTCAACTTCTGTCATTCAAAGGCTTTGTTAGAAATTGTTCTGAATATATAGGATACACTGTATCTATCTTAGTTTTGTTTCTGATTAAAGGTCTATTGTTCTGTCATTGATGTTAGATTTTAAATATGTGGTCGTTTTTTTAAGAACACTTTTGATTTTTTTAAATTATTCTGGAGTTCATTTTTCCAACCAAAAGCTGGTCTCATTTTCTTTTGAAAGGGCTTCGGTAGACTCTGCGCAACACAAATTCATAGGGACATTCCAGATTTCAAGAAAAACAAGAGATTCATAAAACAGTGAATTCTCAGTAGACCAAACCTCTGGAAGGGAGTAACCCTCTTTGTAATACAACACTAACTAAAATAGGGGGAACACCAAAAAGTAAGAATTGCCTAAAGGAAAGAAGTAAAAATAATAATAATAATACACAACATGAAAAATGTGTATATTTACAAAATGAGTGCAAACAAAAATGTTAATAGTAATAGTGAAAAATGGCAAGGAAATATGTTAACTATAGAGGAATGCCATAGCACTTTCAACATTTTCCTTTTTTAAGTGCATTATTAGATCTCAAAATCACATTTCACTTAGGGTGATTTAACCTACCATATTAGGATAGAAATATGTTTTAAGAGCACTGTTTAACACCTATTCCATTAAAGGGATATGCCACTGCCAAAATACAAAATAAAATCACTGTTTATTAGATATACCCCAAAGAAAACTTGCATGCTTTTAATTGTGCATTTTTTCATTCATTGGGGCTAGATCTAAAATCAGTTTGCAAAACCTGCAGTTCTCTTGTCTGTAGCCTTTGCAAGCCCTCCCCTTCCAACCCCACCCAGACTTCCTGTGGCTGTCCAATCACAGACTTCCCAATGCAGAGATGTTTTTGCAAGGCAGGTGCTCTGAGCTGTTACTGCCTCTTGAGTTTAGCTCTACTGAGCTAGTTAAAGCAGGAAGTAACATAATCTGTTGTCTGCTTGAAAACTGGTAGGTGTAACCAGCTTGATTTATAAAAGTGTCAGTGTCTATTGAAATCTACACTTTTTGCTAAATGGAAAAATAGGATATATTCTTTACACATAAAGGTTTTTAAGCTAGCTAGAGTGGTTTACGGGTATGATTGCAGCAATACATCTTTTCTGTTATGTAACAAATAATTTGCATATTGACAACAAGATACTTTGTATCTAAATGGGCAGCATGGCATATTATTACGCACTTAAATGATTCTATAGTGCCAGGAAAACAATCCTGTGGGAATGGCCGTTCTCGCATTAGGATTTCCCTATAGGAACGCATTATTCAGTGCTTTCCTATGGGGAAAAATCTGACGATGGAGATCCTCATGCAGAGCGGTAGGACGTCCAGCGTCAGATAACAGACCTTTCTGTTTTGATTCTGGAGGTCCCTCTAGTGGCTGTCTGGTAGACAGCCACTAGAGAAGGAGTTAACCTTCAGAGGTAATTTCTCTGAAACTGCAATAATTACCACTGTAGGGTTAAGGGACATTGCACCCAGACCACTTCAATAAGCTGAAGTGATCTGGGTGCCTACAGAGTCCCTATCCGATGTGGGCTTTCTGTGCCTGAAACTTTCTTACCATTAAGACTTGGATAAAAAGTGTGAACAGATAAGAAGAGAGGGTAGCGCTTTGATGTATTTCTTGAGGTAGTGGTGTTTCCAGAAGTAGAATATGTGGAGACAGAAAATATAGCAAAATATAGTGTAGTATATCTTGTAACAATTAAAAATAAGAAAAAAAGGAATTGCACTCACAGTTTGTAGAGCTAGGATAGCTCTATCTAGATATGCCTGGGCGGTATAAACCTCGCCTAAGGATATGTGTTGTCTTCTTTTTATAAAGTGCAGTAATGCAAAGAACCTTCAGCTGGATACATTAGGTTGGGATGATCTAAGCCCTTCTTTATGGGCTCACTGGCTTGTTGGTAAGTACGGTGTATATGCAAAGCTCAGAATAATATATATATATATATACACACACACACACACATATATATATATAGTGCTCACTGATGCAAATATATGTTTGATGAAAAAATGAAAAAAATAGGAGAGGCACTCACAAGTATGGAGCAAATTAGCGTATTGCTGACTACCCAGCGCGCAGGAAGTATTTTCCCCACCAAAGCAATATGTGGTCCCAGGCTCTGCAAACAATCATCTGGAAAAAGTCAAAACGCGTTAAGTGTATTTTATTATTCTATATTTTTTTTATTGTTGTATTAACTGGCAATTCTATTAAAGTAGTTAATATTTTAAACTTTATTGGACTTCACCCTGATTGAAAAACATAATACAGAGATAATTTTGAATTTGTGGGATAACAGCAAGTAGAAATCTGACTGTCATTCTGGGGTCAAAAGGGAATTTTTTTTTGCTAGTTTGTTGCAAAATTGCAAAGCACTTTAAACGGGGGCTTTTGACTTCTTTTGGATCTACAACAAAAACAGATGTGAGAAAGGCTGAACTTGATGGACACATGTCTCTTTTCAGTCTATGTAACTATGTAACATTGGATTAAGTTAGTTAGTTAGTTAGTTTATAAATATCCCCTATGTCACATATAAGTAGGGGCACCAAGGAATCCTCTGGATTTAATTTTTAAGATGAAAAGTTGATAGTTTAATGGTCTATATAGGCATGGGGTGCCATTGTTACACTGCAGTTCTCTCCTGGGTTAGAATGGGTCCAAGGAATCCCAATGTGATTTTTGTTGGCTCCTATACTGCCATACATATTGTAGGAGATGAGGTGACATATAGTAAGTTAAAATTATATATTTGTTTATTTAATTATTTTCACTTAACACTAAGGATTAAGTGGTCATTTATTGATACACCAATCTTCAGGTTGGAACAGCGGATCTGAAATTATATACTAGAAAATTGCGACCCATTTTTTACTCTCATTTTTCAGACTTAGGTCCAAGATGGCATTTTTGCAGAGTTTTTCATACAAATGGCACTTCCAAAGCATGCATTGTATTAGGAACTAAAGACAATATGCAAACTGGAAAAACTTTCTTTTATGTGTCATAGTGGGAGATATGCAATGTGTTATTTTTTTCAGATTTACCATCCTGTCCAACTTGGGACTGGGCTAATCTAGTACAACAGAACAGTGAGCTTATTATCGATCCTTAAGATAGCAGAGCCAACGCGAGAAAGAGAACAGCCAAAAAGCTCAAAGTAACAAAATAATTCCCGAGCCAAAATTGATTGTATTTGCCCTACTAAATGACAGTGGCCAGCTATTAATGTCTACCAGCATACAGAAAAACAAGTCCAATTATTCAGTATCAAGCAAATATTAGTTGTGCATGCCAGAGGGCAGTATGATCAGAACAGCCGATAATATAACACATTATTAAGCAAACAAAGAATTATGATAATTGAAAGACAAGTTTGTGCAGGAGGTTTAGAAGAAGTAACCATCACTAGCCAGCATTCCATTGACATCTCCAGAACTTGTGAATGAATAAAGAGCCTCCAATATCAACAATGATGGCTAAATTATGTTGAGAGTTAACCTGAGCAGTGTGTGTATAGACACTGGAACAGCATTCAGTAGACAACTTGATATGTTTATGGTAAAGAGTTTATTTTTCTCATAATTTTGTATCTGTAAAGTGTTTACTAGTCTATTAAATATTTATGGACATTCTGTACCCAGGATTAACTTTCTAAGTGGTATCAGATACATTCTCTGGTGTGTGTAGTTATATATCCCTCAGTATGTACAAATACCTATGGTCACTTGTTAAAATGTTGTAAAGCACTCGGGATAAGAGATAGCAGCGACATATAATGCATTTTAAAGAAATAAATAAGTGCCTTCTATAAATTATAGTAAGTTACCTACTGAAAATAACTCAGACAGTTGAATAGGGGTATTTTGTTTCCAACTCATTTTATGTAAAATTCATTCTATTTAGTACATGAAACCAATCTTATATTCTCATTGGTGTGCTCGGAGGTTACAGCTCAAGTACTTTTTACATTATTACAAGGTATTTTGTCCGAAAATTCTACTTTGAATTTTCTGGCATAGCTTGTGTGCATTGGCCTAATTAAAATGTTTTCTTTTTTTTTTCTTTTTTCTTTTTTACAATTCACTTCCTGAAAAGGGTGTTTGGTCCGTAAATATAATAGCAGATAAAATAAATAAATCAGCCGCTTCACTCTAAAACAGCTAAGAACTATTATTTTTCCAAATCTCATGCTTAGACCATTTAAAAATTTAAAATGTAACTAAGGCTTGGTCTTTTCATCCAGCTGTTCCATTAACAATTCAGTGTATTAGCAGTGATTCATTACTTTTTATCCATAAATAAATAATTCTTATTGAACCTTATAAAATAAGCAGGCCCAGTCAATTTATCACATATTTTTTTTTTTTTTGCTAGCACAATCGCATACAATGCTGTCTCGCCTCTTATTTCCTTTTACAAAGTGCTTTTCATTTTTTATGTTGTATTATTTAATAGCTGTTTTTTGTTTGTTTTTTTTACCCTCAAGAAATGCATTGGATGTTGAGATAAATTTAGAAATGTTCAGATAATATTGCCAGCAGATTGTTGAAAATAGGCAGGGCAACAATCAGTGCAAGAGACAATTAAAAACACAGGGGGTGACGTTGAAACGGAACACTGTTCTAAAAAGGAAATTATACCCAAAACATAAGTTATGCATAATTGCCATTATAAAATTTTTATGGTATCCTGCTATCAGCATTTTTTTTTAATGCAAGTGCTTGCAAACATCTGTCACAGAGGAATAAAATCCTCAAAATATTCTTGCTATGAGCAACAGTCATGCATTTATAAAAAAAGTAAAGCTTAGGTATGCTGTGTGAACGTGAATCGAGTTTGAAATGGACTTCGTGTGTACATAGTCAATTTCACAAGGGTGACACCCAGGGATTTTAAATTTGTTTTC
Organism: Pelobates fuscus; assembly: GCF_036172605.1. Taxonomy (NCBI): domain Eukaryota; kingdom Metazoa; phylum Chordata; class Amphibia; order Anura; family Pelobatidae; genus Pelobates; species Pelobates fuscus. The sequence continues at coordinate 28,753,023 of NC_086324.1, read as the reverse complement.
TTTTTGTTTTTTTTAATTATTAAAGGAACGCTAGAGCATTAGGAATATAAATGTGCATTCTTAGCAGTATAGAGCTCTAGTTACCATTTAGATCACTGGGCGCCCACTTCTAGGGCTAAAAAGGTAGTCAGTCTCTTTGGGGAAGTTACGCCTCTGTGGTGATTGATGGTTTCAGCCAATCCATTGCTTTCCACTAAGGAACATTAGGAGGTTAGTGCACATGTGAGGCAAAATGCCACACTGCACAAATCAGATGGTATCTATGAAATCAGGTACGATTTTGCATAAGCAGTTCTTGTGGTTGTCAGTGTGACAGACATTTAAGGCAGGTTAACTCTGCAACACAAATGTTCCTGCAGAAATGCAATATTTTCAGTAGCAGAGTAAATATGGGGGAGTGGGGGGGGGGTATCCAGACCACTAAATTATGATGGAGAAGTTTTATTTAAGTATATTTACTTTTATTCATCAAATAAACATAGAATGTGACGGCAGAGAAGAACCATTCGGCCCATCTAGTCTGCCCAATTTTCTAAATACTTTCATTAGTCCCTGGCCTTATCTTATAGCTAGGATAGCCTTATGAGTATCCCACGCATGCTTCAACTCCTTCACTGTGTTAACCTCTACCACTTCAGCTGGAAGGCTATTCCATGCATCCACTACCCTCTCAGTAAAGTAATACTTCCTGATATTATTTAAAAACCTTTGCCCCTCTAATTTAAAGTTGAATTCAGTTGCCCCTCTCTCATCAAATATTCTTTGTTATTCTTCATTTACCTGGAGAGAAGGGAATACAATGAAAGAATTAGTTAAAAAAGAAGCCCAATGGATATATAATTTGAGAACTTTGAAAACTGGTTTAAATCAAGACATTGATCTAGTAGGCCTTATCTAATTCAATACACTTATTTTACGGCTTCTTTTACCTTGGTACTTTGGGACGCCACCCCTCCTTTTGCTCCATAAGTTGCTTTATAAATTATTGTTTATTATTATGGATTCTAATTGTGGTTTTGTTTTTTAGATTCAAAAAATCAGATAACCATTTCCATACTGTGCTTGTGTGCATACTTATACCATGTATTTAGTAGAGGAGATGCCGATGGATACATAGGTGGAATCTTCACCCATACATATCATTTTTTAATAAGATTCCATATACATATCATTTTTTTACATTTTGTATATATATTCCCCTTTCTGGACCCTAGTTGGTCCTTATATATTGTTTTTTCTTTTTATATATTTTTTCTTTATTGTAGTATCATGGTCTCCCATAAGACCAACCCAGATTAGATATTCCTGTTTTTTATAGTATATATGATTTCAGCCTATAAGATCTTAGGCATCTCATAAAACACATTGTATCCTTACTAGGAACGATAGTTTTATATTATTGTTTCTGTATACCAAGATTTAGTGCCACACTATCTGTATATGGATACCATATTCTCATTAGGTTTCCCATATAAATGCCAGAACAGGAAGTTCCAGCTTGCGTTCCACAGAGGAACGCAGAAAATCACCTTCACCTTAACGATGCCGGAATAGAAGTCCCAGCTTGCATTCCACGGAGGAAGACAGGAAATCACCTTCACACCAGACCCGCCTATTGCGTTCCACGGTGGAACGCGCACGATCAACAGGCAACACCTGGAAGCCCAGACGGACCGCTATAAAAACCGGCAGGTTTTGATGGAGTACATATCCCTGAGGAAGTCAGTTCATGACGAAACGCGTTGGATGAACTGTTCTTTTCTGGACTTTACACTTTTGTTTTTATGTCCATTTTTTATTTATTTGTACCATTGCTCAGCAAACCATTCTATCTCCCAGGATTGAAGGATTCTTTAATTGATCCACTTGATAGTGGAGATATGCTTGCTGTTCCTTTTTATATGTAAGTTCAACCTTGAATTAAATTAGTTTTTTTATACAATATCACACTAACTACACTTTTTTGTCCATTTGAGGATCTGTTTTGCTAGGAAGATCTCCACCAATATCTGATACCCCTGAGGGGAGACAAGCGCAAATCATTTAAACTCTTGTAAGTTTTCTACCTCCTGGAGCTATCATATTACCCAAACATATTTCACCATATCTTTATTTTTAGATTCTACACTACTTCAATATTATCGTGATTGTCCGGTTGTCTTTCCTGTATCACTTTGTGTATCACAAAGCCAATAAATAGTTTTAACTGCTTTCTAAGTCTGCCCAAATATGAAACTATCTTCAAGGCACTGACAATTTGAATCCAGTCCAAGCACAAGAACACTGCTGTAGGGTCTACGTCATGCGAGGCTCACGAGGATCACTGAATAGATCATTGATTCTCAAAATTATGTGGCAGTATCGGTTCTTTTATTTCCTCATATAACAGGAGTTGGTTTTAAAAGAATAGCAGATGGAGAGTAACCTTCTTCCTATCCGATTCCCCAACTGATTGGATTGGGATGTAAATTAATGTGTGGGTCAGGGGCCTCCTGTACCAAAGGACATCTTAGGATCCCTCCAATAATATGCCTGAGAATGGCAGGCACCCTGGTATTATGAATAAAACTAACTTCAGTTACCATGCTGTGGAATTCCAAGCTTCCCAACGTAAATTGGTTAATTTAGCAGCCCCCCATCCATTCCCATGCCTAATTATTACTTAGGACCGGTGGAGCTGGGCTGTCATTCATGATGACTGAGAAATTAAAGGCATAAACTACTATGAATCCTCATGGAACTATAGGCAAATGTTAACACCTGCTGCTCAAATTAATTCGCTTTGGGGTCTCTTCTACAATCAATCTCATAAAGCATATGAAATTGATAGGGTCTGGAAAAGACAACCAGTGCTTCATACACCTCATCTTCCAACACATATTGGTTTTTTTTTTTCCTGGGTATCATTCTATTCTACTGCTTCTGCTGTAATTCTTTTGTTATCGGTTAAATATTTTTATGTTGACAACAGCCACAAGAATCAGTCATATGCATCTATGGCATTCTCAAAGCAATCGTTTTAGAAAACAAAACATGATTCAAACAAAAACAGCCAAGTAACATGTACGGGTTTCATCATACTATACTAAGTAAGGGTCTTCAAACAGGTCAGATAAATCCCATTTAAACATGCTCAGCACAGATAAAACAGAAACCTTTTAGCAGTAAGCGTGTTTCCCATCTCACATACATACATTTACAAACTGGCAGAGCCAGGCATCTCGTAGACGTGTGTTCTAAAATCTCTTCAGGCAGAATTTCTTTCCACACAGCAAATTGAAAAGATGGGAGAATAATTAAGAAAGGTCTGTCAGCTGAGATATGACTTGGCTATTCATATGAAGCACCACAATCTCCAAGAATGAGATAATGTGTTGATCCAGATTATTGGCTCCTAAAGAAAAAAACAACAGCATTTTTTTTGTTAGATAGCGATCAGTGCTAGATCCCAGAAAGGTCAACAGGTCTATTTATTTACTGAGCAAAACTCGAACAGGGAAATTAAAAAGTCTGTAAAGAACAAAAATCTTTTATCTTGTTCCTCCTCTTCGTAATGCACAGCTGGTAGAACTGTGCGCAGTGAATGAAAGATTTGATCTAGGGTTGACAATGCCCCACAAGCCTACTGTTAGCATCTCTTCAGATTTAATTTTCAACACAAATATATAAATACAGCCTGTGGTGGTATCATAAAAATGAACATTCGATCCCAAGGGTGCTAGGTTGTAGAACATAAACCCTAAATACAATTGGTAGAAATACAAATATAACAAACCAAGACAGACAGACACACACACACATACATATGTAGATGGACTAGAGCAGGGGTTCCCAACCAAATCCTCAAGTACCCCCTAACAGTCCAGGATTCAGGGATTACCCTGTTGTGTCGAAGGTGTTTTTAGAAAAAAAAAACTTTACACACAACAGGGTAATCCCTATATCCTGGACTGGTAGGGGGTACTTGAGGACTGGGTTGGGAACCACTGGACTAGAGGATCACAAGTACAATAAATGATGACTCTAGCTATAAGTAAAATAGAAAATCAAGCGCACTCCCTTTATTAGAAACACCTAATCTAGGCAAAAAATAATGGGGGTTTAGTTACATTATATGATCATACACTGCTTAAGCCTGCCACAATGTCAATGTACCCCATCTTTGGCAGGTCCTACTCTAGCAGCCTAATGTCTGCTAAATGAGCTACTTGCTAAGGGAAAAAAAATCCATCTGGGGCTCTCTGCAGTACAAGGCTAAATAGGGCCCTGGGATGAGGCACCTGTGACAGGGAGGGATGCAAAACCAAGGAGTTGGCTAGACTCCCAAATATATATAAATATGAGAAAACAGGGGGCTGTCTGCACTCACCTGAACATGTATGAATAGGGGTGCTGCTGGGAGCCAATTTATGCAGGCAGATTTAAAAAAAAAAAAAAAAACACTTAATCGAGGCAAAAAATAATGGGGGTTCAGTTACATTATATGATCATACATTTCATGAGCCTAATACTAATTTATTTCTGGTTAGAGAAATATATGGGTGGATTGGCGCTATTAGAAAATAATGGGAACAGCAACAACCCCCAAGTGCCAAACAAATCACCCAAAGGCACTATACAAATACAAATAGTGAAAAAGAATAATCTGATTTGTATAGTGTGCCCTGTACTTTTATACTTTTTTATCACTTTGTGAATTTGTTATTTTATTGAATAAATCCCTTTAATCGTATCCATTTGGCTATTGGAGCTTTTGATGTGATCGGGGAGAAATCAAAAAAGTGGAACATCTTGAAAATCATAGTCTGCATGACCTTATGAAGAGCTGTTACAGTCTAAGCCTGCTATAATAGGCTTTGGAGATCGTGAGTGACCCAATACCAAATTATATTCATTCACTATTTGTGTTATACAGTATTATGCTATGTACATAATTTGTTTCTAGATCGATTTGGCAGATCTTTGACAGGACCACCTGTATACAGATATAAGTATAACACTGTGGTTTCATATATATAGCACCCCCCTCCTCCTTTTATTCTTTTTCACTATTTCATGAGCCTGCCACAACGTCAATGTACTCCATCTAGCTATAAGTTTCACCATTCATTATATTTGAATTTCCTTGTGCACTTCTCTTTTTCTCGTTCCTTTATATACCAACATTATGGATATTGTGCATATATCTCCTAGTACAATGACTACTAATGTTACTAAAAATAATAACTGATTCTTTTTTTTTTTTTTTTGTGAATCTTTTTTTATTATCAAGAAAGTGGAGTGCATTTTGGGCACGCAGGCCCATCTCAACATAGTGATGTAAAATAATAACACAGAAACAGTGTATATACGTATGCAGGACACAGTATACAGTAGTAATTACATTCCAGTATCAGTTTACATCCGGTAACAATAAACAAAATCTTAGGGTAGGGTGTCAGTATTGCATGAGATTAATGGTGGTGGTGGGGGAAGGGAATTGAGGGTCTCATGTTTTGTGATGGCCCAGACATGGTGTAAGTAGTACTCTTTCTGAGTTCCGGTTCTCCGTTGTCTTTATCTGCCGTTAGTTGTGGTTGGGCCAACTTGTCGTTACTTCCTTACCGAGGGGCACCATTTATGAGTGGATGAGGCATGTCATCGCCCTTCTCCGGTGTGTAATTTCACTCCTGTTTCTATTATTCTATGTAATGTCTAGACTGCTTCCCCAGTTCAGTGTAATGTCGCCAGGGACCAGTGTGCCTGGAGCAGTGGGTAAGAAATGCAGTTAGGTGTTTTACCCTATTCAGTTGGGGTGGGGATAGTGTGGAGTGTGATATGTCCTGGGAGGGGGGTAAGGCGGCATTGTATGTGTGTGGGAGAGGGGGGAAAAGGGGGGGTCCCTTTGTCATCGTACACACCCATAGGCCGGATTCGGGGTTTCCCGTTCTGCTCTCGTCATGTGTTCCGTCAGTGTTGCATTTAACCACTGGAGTCATACTACTACTTGACATACTCGAGTCAGGGTAAGTCCGAGTTTGGGCACTGTAGTGCTTACCAAGCGCTCCTCAGATTTTGGCCTTTAATGGAACACCCATTTTCTGTCTGCCCTATCTCTGCAAATCTGTAGAGGTGGTGTGGTCTGTGATCCCTGTTAGCAGTGTGGGTATGTTGCTCCTCATCTTCCCTTCATGGGTACATGTAGTGGTATCCTATTCAGTTGTGGTGGTCATTCCTGTTCGTGTATGTGTCTCATGCGCGTCTATTGGTTTGTCTGCTCGTCTTGTTCGGTGTGTCTCTTTGTCTTCCCCTTTAGCATGGGTGGAGTGTGGGACATACCGCCAGTACCCGCTACCTCTAGGGGGCCAGTATAGGGCGCGTCTCGTGCGATAGGTAGGCTACGAGACCCGTACCCTCGCCCGGCTCCGACTCCACACCGACACCCCTCTACCGCCGCGCGCAGAAGGCAAACCACGGAGCCCAAAGTTCCGCACATTTCAGACCCCTACCTGCCTGTTATGCCTGCAGGGCTTCAGCTGCTCTGATGTCCTCTACTCGGTGGATCCATTCCTCCCGGGTGGGAATGTCCACTTTCTTCCAATATACAGGTACGAGTGATTTTAGTAGGTGACGTAGGATGGACTTTTTATATGTGGATAACGATTGTGTTGAGATGTGTAATAAGATTAGTTCTTTCGACCAAGCTATGTCGTCCCCCAAAATCAGTTGAATGTCGGCTTTGATCTGGTCCCAGTATGGGACGATATGTGAACACTCCCACCAGATGTGTAGAAGAGTCCCTCTGTCGTCCTGGTACCTCCAGCATGTTGGTGCTGTATCGGGAAATATGTTGTGGAGCAGTGCCGGGGTTCTTGTAACGAGAATATACCCCTACACGCAGGATCCAGCCAAACAGAAGACAGCACAGAGGAGAGATACGTCTACCGGACCTCAGAGTGGCCGGACTCGACGTAATAGGAGAAGTACAGAGTCAGGAATGATCCGAGGTCAAGGGCACAAAGAGACAACGTAAACGAGAACTAGCCAGGGTCTGGTACACAGGAATCAGCAAGCCGGCAAACAGAACAGACAAGGATAAAGCGAAAACGAAGTCAGAATACAAAGCCCAGGTCAAATACGGAGAAACACAACTGAACACAACAAGCACTCAAGGGAACTGTAGCAGAAACCACGATAGGGCAAGGAACTAAGGGAAAAGGGTAAGTATAAGTAGCCTTCAAACTAATGTGATTGGCTCCTGTCACTTCCACACCCCCAAAAGGTAAGTGTATGGGGTGATTGGCATGACAGGAGCCAATGGGAGCCTTTTTGCAATTTAGGCTCCCACTGTCTCTTTAAGAGCGCGCCCGAGACTCGCGGCGCGCTCTTAGCTGCAGGCGGGACACGTGACCGCATCTCGCGGTCACTGCCCGTCTTCCTGTTAGGAGAGTCGAATGAGCCGCGCGCGGCTCGTGCAGCCGCAGGACCGCGCACGGCTTGAAGAGAGGACCGCGGCCGGCCCCCGGATAAGGTAAGTAACGCTACAGTACCCCCCCCCTGAGGACACGCCCTCCGGCCGGGCAGGACCAGACCTGGCAGGAAAACGCGAATGGAAAGAACGTACAAGGCGGGGAGCATGAACAGCATCCGCAGAAATCCAACTGCGCTCCTCAGGCCCATAACCCTTCCAATGCACCAAGTACTGAAGCCGACCCCTAAGGAAACGAGAGTCAAGAACAGCAGACACTTCGAACTCCTCATGACCCTCCACAGAGACAGGAGGGGGAGGGGGAGTATGCCGGGTATAGCGGTTGCGTACGTAAGGCTTCAATAATGAGGTGTGAAAGACATTAGGTATACGCAGATTCTTAGGCAGACCCAAGGCATAAGAAACGGGATTAACCTTATGTATAATGCGATAAGGACCAATGAAGCGGGGAGCCAATTTCATAGAAGGCACCCGGAGGCGAATATTCCGTGTGGAAAGCAAAACCCTGTCCCCCACAACATAGGAAGGAGCCGCTCTGCGATGCTTGTCAGCCTGAGCCTTCTGGCGGACAGCAGAGTCCACCAAAGAACGCTGAACCTGCTCCCAAGTATTACGCAAACCAGCCAAATGCTCATCCAGAACTGGCATGCCCTGTGAGGAGAATGCAGCCGGAAGAACAACGGGATGCTGGCCATAGACAACGTAAAAAGGGCTTTTGCCGGAAGAATCATGAGTGGCGTTATTCCGAGCAAATTCAGCCCAAGGAAGCAGGTCAGACCAATTGTCCTGATGGTGAGACACAAAACAACGGAGGTACTGCTCCAGAGACTGGTTGGCACGTTCAGCAGCTCCATTAGACTGGGGATGGTAAGCGGAAGAAAATGAGAGAGAAATACCCATCTCCGAACAAAAGGCTTTCCAGAACCTGGAAATAAATTGGCTACCCCTATCTGATACAACAGATAAGGGAATACCATGTAATCGAAACACTTCTCTAGCGAAGATAAGAGCCAGTTCCTTGGAAGTGGGCAACTTGCGAAGAGACACAAAGTGAGCCATTTTGGAAAACCGATCTACTATCATTAGGATGACTGTGTTACCATTCGAAGGGGGTAATTCAACAATAAAATCCATTGATAGATTAGACCAAGGTCTCTCGGGAACGGGTAACGGATGCAACAGCCCACAAGGAACTCTACGAGAGGATTTCATACATGCACAAGTAGTACAAGCACTTATATAGTCAGTGACATCCTTACGTAAGGTATCCCACCAAAAATACCGAGAAACGGCTGACACCATTTTGGAAATACCAGGATGTCCAGCAGTCTTAGTATCATGATACAGTGACAGAATATCCCGTCTTTCGGGAACGTCAACGAACAATTTATCATTAGGCCTCTCACTAGGTGCCATGTTTTGTTTCGCTTGTATGGCCTGCAAGAGGGACGAGGAAATAGACAATATAGTAGTTGCTATTATCCTGTCTGGGGGAATGACAGGAGTAACATCAATCTCCTGTTTGTCAATAGTCTCGAACTGTCTGGACAGAGCATCCGCTTTAGTGTTCCGATCACCTGGCCTATAGGTGATTATATAATTAAAATGAGACAAGAACAGTGACCACCTAGCCTGCCTGGAAGACAATATTTTAGCTTCGCTAAGGTAGGATAGGTTCTTATGATCCGTAAATATGAGGATAGGGTCCTTAGTGCCCTCTAACAAATGTCTCCATACTTTGAGTGCTAAAATGATAGCAAGGAGTTCGCGATTACCCACATCATAATTCTTTTCTGCTTTGGACATTTGTTTAGAAAAGAAGCCACAAGGATGCAATGGCTTGTCAGGAGACTCTCTTTGGGATAAGACAGCACCTACCCCTATATCGGAAGCATCAACCTCAAGTATATATGGCAATGAGGGGACAGGATGCTGTAAAATAGGTGCAGAGGCGAACGTAGTCTTAAGAAAGTCAAAAGCCTGAAGTGCCTCGGTAGACCAGGCAGGTGTATTGCCATCCTTTTTAGTCATACGAGTAATAGGTGCTACGATAGACGAAAAACCTTTGATAAAACGTCTATAATAATTAGAGAAACCAAGAAAACGCTGGATGGCTTTCAGACCTTGCGGCAGAGGCCATTCTATGACCGCAGCGAGCTTCTGGGGATCCATCCGAAAACCCTTAGCGGAAATCAAATACCCCAAAAACTGGACTTCGGATTGGTCGAATAGACATTTTTCTAGTTTGCAATAAAGACCATTAGCAAGAAGGGTCTTCAGAACTGTCGTAACATGTCTGTGATGAGTGTGTAAGTCTGTAGAATATATTAAAATGTCATCCAAGTACACAATAACAAATGAGTGTATAAAGTCCCTTAAGACATCATTAATAAATTCTTGGAATACTGCTGGGGCATTGCAAAGCCCAAATGGCATGACGGTATACTCATAATGACCTGACCTAGTGTTAAAGGCTGTCTTCCATTTGTGGTCCTTTTTTATACGTATCAAATTGTATGCTCCTCTAAGATCTAATTTGGTGAATACCGTAGCATGTTTGAGCCTGTCAAACAATTCTGTTATTAATGGTATAGGGTAAGCATTTTTGATGGTGATTTTATTAAGACCTCTATAATCAATGCAAGGTCTTAAATCACCTTCTTTTTTTGATACAAAGAAGAACCCCGCTCCAGCCGGAGAAGAGGATCTCCTAATAAATCCCTTGTCTAATGATTCTTTAATGTATTCCTCCATGACACGGTTTTCTTGAACCGATAGAGGGTACACCCTGCCCTTTGGAGGTATAGTGCCAGGCAACAAGTCAATAGCACAATCGTAGGGTCTGTGAGGCGGTAATTTGTCAGCCTCTCTTTTATCAAAGACAGTCTTTAAAGATAAATACTGAGAGGGTATAGCCGTAGACAAAGGAGGAATGGTAGGAACATTAATAGAATTCACAGGCGTGACTTCAATAGTACATGACTCATGGCAGGCTTCACTCCATGATTTTATCTGCCCTGTCTCCCAGTCAAAAATGGGATTGTGGGCACGTAACCATGGATACCCTAACACTAACTGTGAAGAGGGAGAGGTGATGACCTGGAACCGAATGGTTTCATAGTGCAAAACCCCTGTGTACATGTGTAATGGTGCAGTCTCATGAGTAACAACTGGAGATATCAATGGTCTACCATCTATGGCCTCAACGGCCAAGGGTATCTCCTTCTCCCTGATGGGAATGTTGTTTTTCTTTACGAAACTAGAGAGAGCATATATATTTTCAACGATACAACTCTCTCCCATATGTAAAGAAACAGGGAGAAGCAGTTGGTTAGGAGGCAATGTAGGAGACTTAGAAATCACACCCAAGGCCAGTCCCCTATAAGGTCTTAGGTGCGAGAGTTTTCCGGGAGCAAGTTTTCCGGGAGCAAAGGACATTCCTTTACCATATGGTCTCTCCTACCACAATATAGGCAGAGTCCCTCCCTTCTCCTATGTAATTTTTCATTATCAGAGAGTTTGGCAACCCCTAATTGCATAGGTTCCTCTTCAGATACTTTTGCACTCTCCGGTGTATCAACTCTGGGGTGAATAGGTGTAACAAAACGTCTGTTTCTGTTCTTGGTATAGAGCCTGTCACGAATCCTATTATCTATATCAATGAGGTAGTCAATAAGGTCCTCTAAAGCAACAGGAAGCTCCTTAGCTGCTACCTCATCCAATATAGAGTCTGATAAGCCTTCCATGAAGGCAGTAGTTAACCCATTGTTGGTCCAATCTACCTGTGAGGCAAGAGTACGAAACTGAATAGCGTAATCAGCCACAGACCTAGAACCCTGTTTAACTCTCATTAATGCTCTTGCGGCATTTTTAGACCTTTTCATAGTGTCAAAAGTTCTGCGAAATGCTGTAAGAAAACTGTGAAAGTCATGCACCATAGGTCCATTAGCTTCCCAAATAGGATTCGACCATTTAAGTGCTTTGTCAGTAAGTTGGTGCATAAAGAACCCAACTTTAGACCTCTCTGTGGGAAATGAACGTGGATACATTTCAAAATGAAACTCTATTTGGTTAATGAACCCTCTGCATGTCTTAGAATCCCCTCCATACCTAGGAGGAGGTGTTAAATGGGCCGAAGTAGTAGGCAAAGTGGATACTTCAGGAAGCAGGGGTGTAGGAGGGTTAGGTGTGGTTGCTGTAATGGTTCTAGCTAAGAGCGTCTGGAGCGCCTGAGCTATCTGATCCATACGGTGATCCTGCTCTACAAATCTAGCCTCATGGGACGCCATCTGTTGAGCTAAATCTGCGGGGTCCATGGCCCTATCGTAATGTAACGAGAATATACCCCTACACGCAGGATCCAGCCAAACAGAAGACAGCACAGAGGAGAGATACGTCTACCGGACCTTAGAGTGGCCGGACTCGACGTAATAGGAGAAGTACAGAGTCAGGAACGATCCGAGGTCAAGGGCACAAAGAGACAACGTAAACGAGAACTAGCCAGGGTCTGGTACACAGGAATCAGCAAGCCGGCAAACAGAACAGACAAGGATAAAGCGAAAACGAAGTCAGAATACAAAGCCAAGGTCAAATACGGAGAAACACAAGTGAACACAACAAGCACTAAAGGGAACTGTAGCAGAAACCACAATAGGGCAAGGAACTAAGGGGAAAGGGTAAGTATAAGTAGCCTTCAAACTAATGTGATTGGCTCCTGTCACTTCCACACCCCCAAAAGGTAAGTGTATGGGGTGATTGGCATGACAGGAGCCAATGGGAGCCTTTTTGCAATTTAGGCTCCCACTGTCTCTTTAAGAGCGCGCCCGAGACTCGCGGCGCGCTCTTAGCTGCAGGCGGGACACGTGACCGCATCTCGCGGTCACTGCCCGTCTTCATGTTAGGAGAGTCGGATGAGCCGCGCGCGGCTCGTGCAGCCGCAGGACCGCGCACGGCTTGAAGAGAGGACCGCGGCCGGCCCCCGGATAAGGTAAGTAACGCTACAGTTCTATACCACATGGAAAGTAGCTTATGATTCATTAACTGTTTCTGTGCTTTCTCATACATACCAAGGGCCTTAGGGGGCACACTGCCAATGTGAATGGTAAAAGAACACATATGTGAAACGACCACTCTGCCACCATAACAACCTTATCTCAATCAAGTTGTAATGGGGTTTGAAATCCCGAGGCACTCTCTTATCTTACAGGGTTGAATTGTTTTTTAATAGTTTAACCCTGAAATTAGTCCCCAGGCAATACTATTTGTTAAAGATTAGAGATCCATCTCACATGTAAACTTTTTTTTAATTAGAAATCAGCGTATAGCTAGAGCCACAACATAGTGCTAGGTGCTACTGCTATTGTTAAGGGTCTCAGAAATTATTTATGTGGTTATTTATATGTGCATATTTATTAGTTAAATGTGCTGAATTCCCTGTACACTCACTAAGAATTCATTGCTTTAATCCAACCCGTTGCTTAGTTACCCTCAGTGGTATTTACAATTAATAAAGACTGCTTCTGCACTCCCACCCCAATTAAAACTGGGTCTATTGTTACACTCGAGTTTCTGCCTTTATTTTCTGACTTTCCTCTTTTAGTTACTAGGTATTATGGATCAGAAAGTAATAAGTAATAAAAAAAAAAAAAAAAAAAAAAAGTTCTTTTGTAATAATGTAGCAGAAAAAATATAGATAGCAAGCACAAGGCTCATGTATTCTGCATGACATGAAATTAACGACTGATTTGTCTCGTTAGTAGCATAGCCTTTGGCGCATCTGAAACAGTCACTATGTGCTTTTCTACTTAAAGCTTTCCACTGGAAGGATACTCAGGGTATCTACTACTCATTTTCTAAATTGTAAAAAATGCCACACATTACCCCTGCATTATATTGTCTTTTGATGTTGGTTACTGATTACTAATCCTGAAAAGCACACAGGTTTGAAAAGGATTATGGGGGTTATTTAATTAAACAGTTAATTGATGTGAATTGAAAACTAATTGACACATTTCACACATCTATTCTTTGCATATTTAGCTAAAATATCAATATTAAAATATTATTTAAAAAAAAAACAAAAAAAACAAAGATAGACATAGAACTACATGAGAACATTTGAAAAGGCTGATTTAAGGCTTTTTAGACCTTTGACACCAACCACTTTTTTTTTTTTAGAAATTAATATTAGGATGTTTACTTATAACATACAGTAGCTAACACATAAGACTAGGATAAAACTGCCATTTTGTAAACAAACTGTCATTTCAAGGTATGTAACAAATGTATATAATTATTTGAAAGCATGTGTCAAAGGGATAAGGTACAAAATGTTTCTATTTTCTTACATGCTGCCACATAGCCAAATTGGAGAAAGATTTACATATAACCTTCTGTGAAGCTCAAATAAACAAAAGCTGTACATATTAATCCACAAAAGTTACATATTTACACATAAAAGAGATAATTCTGGTGTACCTAATGTACCACGCAGGGGAGAGGGAGATAGACTAGCACTAGGCTGCTCAGTAACTGGAACAAATAGGGATTCACTAAAAACCTATGAAAGAAATGTATAGAAAATCACTCTGAAAGAGTGTAAACTCCAGGAGCTAGCTAAGTGACTAATGGCTAAAGCAAAATAAATAGGAGATGCTGTACCTTTAAATGTACAATAGGTATGATATCTCTTTAAATGTGAAATAATTGGAACGTGGTATGAAAAAAATCACAGAGTAAACTTAACTGCAAATAGACTTAGATGAAAATCTGGACCAAAAGTATAAAAATAAAAGTAAAAAAAATAAAAATTAAATGTGGATATAAAATATATGTAAAAACCGGGGGCGGGGCCGGACCGCCTGGCTGGACGGTCGCAGACAAGAGAAGCTCCTGCTACACGACTCAAAAAACATTGAAAAGCTATATCTTTCGCCAGAAAAACTGACCGACAGCAACACTGCCCAAAGCAGAAGGCACCAGGGAGAGGCTGGCTTATCAAGCTGCAGTCCCCTGGAGGAGAATACTCCGTGGTCCCATCTGGGGCCTTCTCCGGCGGTGAGTGGGGCGGACGGCCGCCGCCCCACTATCCTGCCATACAGCGCCTAGCCTGGAGCATGACCCTGGGCGGACCCGGCCCTGTTTCCCCCCCCCCATGGACTGGGGGGGTGATCCCGGTCCCCACCCGGAGATCTGACCACTGGAGCTCAAAGGTGCCGCATCCAGGGCCGGACTGGGAATTAAAAGCAGCCCTGGAAAAAAATTATTTACCAGCCCCATAATGCGTCACGCCAGCATAATGTGCAAATACAGCGTTAGAAAAGATAATTTAAGATTAAAAATTATTACTCCAATGTAAAAAAAAAAAAAGCACATATAGGCTTCAAAAAAACCAAGAGTGCAGATTTATTTTAAGCAGACGTGCCTTTGCATATAACCAATGTTTCAGTCCAACTACCATGATATATTAAGGAAAGCTTGGTCATGGGACTGAAATGGTAAATGTATGTAGCGCACAACTGTAAAAAATGACGGTATCTTGTTTAGTTTAAAGTCCTGTGGGTGCGCTCTTCACTTTAAATATGTTATTGTGCTGGAGTATGCACCTAGCAACAAGACTTGGCCAATATCTGCTCATTACATATGGTACATATCAATTACATTTCTCTGTGTATTACGTATATATATATATATATATATATATATATATATATATATATATATATATGTACATTAATATATGTGTAAATATAATAGGCATAATTATATATATATATATATAAAACTAATACACACATTAATATACGATAGATAGATATAGATATATATATACACCCACACCAGTGGCGGATCCAGAGCCTGATCTCGGGAGGGGCACTTATAGATTTAAAGAAATAATCCATGCACAATAACCACTACTGCTCTGTGTAGTGGTTATGGTGCCAGGAGTGCCCGGACCCGCTCCCAGAGTAAGTAGTCAAACCGTTTAAGAACAGTTTGACAACTTACCTGGGGTCTGCTGGGATATGGGGCTGTAGTAGGGTATAGGAGCAGTGGTGCAATGTGTGAGGGGTGCAGTTTGTGTGAAAGGTTCAGTGTGTAGGGTGTGTGGGGCAATGTGTGTTTGGGTGCCTGTGTGTGTGTGTGGGGGGCAATGTGTGTATGGGGGGGTCTAGGTGTGTGTATGGGGCTAGAGGTCGCAGTGGTGAGAGTGAACTCTAGCCCGTTGCTCCAGCGCTAGAGTTCACTCTCGCGAGAGCTGGAGCGTTGCCACTGTAACCGCTGCAACGCTCTGTACTCGCGCAAGAAGGACCCGGAGGAGCTGCAGGCTGAGCTCCCGGGTCCTCTCTTCCTCCCTCCCTTGCCGGCTGCCTGCATGGTGCCTCCAGAACAGGGAGGGAGACCTCTGATCTCCCCTCCGGTCTGTGAAGGCACATGGTGCTTGGACAGTGCCAGCCTGGGGGGGAAAGGGCAATTGCCCGTTGCCCCCCCTGGATCACACACACACATCTATGTTTCTTTCTCCCCCTCACTGCTCCTCTGTGTCCATGTCTCCCCTCTCCTTCCCAGTCACTCTCTTCCCCCTCTGCCTCTTTCGCCCCTCCCCTTGTGTATCTCTCTTCCCCTCTGTTTCTTTTTCCCCCTTTTCCCTGTCTCTCTCTCCCTCTCTAACATCTCTTTCTCCCCTTGTGTCTCACTCTCCCTCCCTCTCTGTCTCTCTCTATTCTCCCACTGTCTCTTTCTTCCCTATCTCTGTTTTATTCCCCCCCTCCCCTTGTGTCTCTATATTACAACCCTTGTGTCTCTATATTACCCCCCCTTGTGTCTCTATATTACACCCCCCCTTGTGCCCCTATATTCCCCCCCTTGTGCCCCTATATTACCCCCCCTTGTGCCCCTATATTACCCTACCCCCCTTGTGCCCCTATATTGCCCCCCTTGTGCCCCAATATTACCCCCCCTTGTGCCCCAATATTACCCCCTCCCCCCTTGTGCCCCAATATTACCCCCCTCCCCCTTGTGCCCCAATATTACCCCCCCTCCCCCTTGTGCCCCAATATTACCCCCCTCCCCCCTTGTGCCCCAATATTACCCCCTCCCCCTTGTGCCCCAATATTACCCCCCTCCCCCGTGTGCCCCAATATTACCCCCCCCGTGTGCCCCAATATTACCCCCCCTCCCCCCGTGTGCCCCAATATTACCCCCCCTCCCCCCTTGTGCCCCAATATTACCCCCCCTTGTGCCCCAATATTACCCCCCCTCCCCCCGTGTGCCCCAATATTACCCCCTCCCCCCTTGTGCCCCAATATTACCCCCCCTCCTCCCTTGTGCCCCAATATTACCCCCCTCCCCCCTTGTGCCCCATCCCCTCCATTTACCTGAGAGTAGTCAGAGGGGGCCGGCCGCTTTCTAGGCTGGTGCCGTCGGGCCGGGTGGCAGCCTCGCCGGTCCGGCGGCACTTCTAATGCTGAGGACGGAGGAGCATGAAGGAGGAGGGAGGAGCATGTCTCTGTACCATGCTCCCTCGCGGTTCCTGTGCTGGGAATTGTGGGAACCGCGAGGGAGCATGGTACAGAGACATGCTCCTCCCTCCTCCTTCATGCTCCTCCGTCCTCAGCATTAGAAGTGCCGCCGGACCGGCGAGGCTGCCACCCGGCCCGACGGCACCAGCCTAGAAAGCGGCCGGCCCCCTCTGAGTGTGCCACCGGACCGGCCACCCGGTGGCACATACCTCTGCAGCCCCCAGGTGCCGCGGCCCACCGGGAAATTTCCCGGTATCCCGGTGGGCCAGTCCGGCCCTGGCCGCATCCACACTCGAGGGCCCGACTGCATCACCTAAGATGGCGGCTGCCGCGTGCGCAGGAGTCCTCGGAGGGGCCTACCTTTCAGCGGAGCACAAAACACCCAGCGAGACTGACAAGCACGGGCTCAGGGGACCAGAAGAGCTGGTGGATCTACCTCACCGCTGCCCAACAGGCAATCTCAAACCTGCACACGCCACGAGACAGGCGAGCAGCAGCGGAGGCCTAAACAGAAGCCTGCCTCAAGCTACACACACCGCCGCCCACCGTCCGACCCACAGCTACCAACAATCCTGTGACAGCCAGGAAAGACGGCAGAGAATCGGACTCCCCTTCTACCGTCACAGAATGGCGAAACTACAAACGCAGCCGAAACAAAGAGCGGGAGAGCAGGCTTCAAGACACATCTCAACAACTCCCATCACGCCCAGAGCTCCACCGCACTGAACCCCCTCCGCAGGACTCTGACAACTGGGCACAGTGAGACCTGCTGGCGACAAGCATTAGATGACCACAGGACTCTGGGCACAACGCTAAGCCCGCACATGATCTGCAGCCAGTGGACTCCCTCTGGGTGGTAATACCCTCATTTATCTTGCAACTATATTCTCCTGCAAGGCTAAGTCTAAACGTATATGTGTACAATCTATTTTTAGCTAGACTAAGCTTAATTCTCGTCACTATTTAGAGTCGGCAGGAATTGTTTGTGTATGATTACTAGATCAGGCTGCTACAACTGTAAACGTGCAGTAGCATTAACATGTAAGCGATGTCGTTTAAGCACGCCATTAGTTTAATTACTGCTCCTATCCTGTGTATTAACTTTTGGTAATATATCAGACCTGTTCTGTTTCCTTCTTACTGTGTCTCAACACACTAAGCACTGATTAATTTGTCCTCGACTCAAATCTATAAAGCGATGTCTTAACTTGTTTATCTACTCCTACCTTTCCCTAACGTTTATTTCTTCTTGACTAGCTTAAAAAACAAAAAATGTGCAACTATATCCTGTGCCACAATTGTAAAATCTTGTTTTAATCTGGTACATGCTACTGCTGTTGTGGCAAAGCATGAAAGCTTGTAATATTAACTCTTGCACAAAAAAATAAAGAATTTAAAAAAAAAAAATATATATATATATGTAAAAACCGAGTATGCAGCAAGAAATGGGAGGAAAAAGTATCTAAATCCCCAATCAGTGGGGGTAAATGATACTTGTTCTAGATGATATACTTTGTATCAACAAAGCTAGAGAGTAACTCTATTTTAAGCACTACAGTATATGGAACTGCAGGCTTTGGGCAATATTACAGTATATTTATCGCTAATAAAATGAAGCAAAAAAACTGGATAGGATAGTAAAAAAGTACCAGTTTATTCCATATATTAAAATATTGAAAATATTAAAAATACAGATACAAAATAATTCATAGATGCATTACCAGACTATTGTGCCAAAAATTAATTGCAAGGACCTTCGGATGAGTTCAGATGGATATGGATTGGAATGATCCGTATTCTGACTGCCGGTGAGGATGGCGTTCGTCTGCAAGCACGTACCAAGCTGGAGCCTCACTTCAGGCGACGTGCAAAGCAGACCGCTCCGGTTGCGATAGTTACCAAACGGGTCCTGCGTTCAAGAATTAGGCTGCTGTTGTGGCGGCTGGTCTGATCCTGTGTGTTACTATGAACGTCTGTCTTACGCGTTTCGTAGGGGATAAGCCCTACTTCATCAGAGACATAATGTACTTACACATACCCAGGAAACTTTCAAACTACTGTCGGATCAGATAGTATCGGATCCATGGCCTCCTGTGGTTCATCTTGAGACAGATGGACAGGGTTGCGACAGCTTAGGAGAAACAGGCATCGTCTCATGTGATGCACTATAAGTGCCTAGCGCACCTTCTTGTGCAAGCATGCTAAACACACATTCTTGTAAGATTGTAAACATGCTTGAGCAAGGTCTTCTTTACGACTTTTCCCTGTCAATGTAATTTTGCATATCAATTACTTGTAGACAAATATCAACAAGTAATTCTATAACTTTATAGCGCTGCAGAAAATGCTTGTTGTATACACACATATATATATATAATAACTATATTAACTATATTATATATATAATAACTTAATAATAATAATGATAATAATAATAACTAGGAAATAAGAGAATGTAACTGTATTTTATCTCCTAATTTTTCTATTCTCTAATACACAATACTAGGATTACTTATTTACTATTACCACAGTTTGGAAAATGATATATTAACGGAGCACTCATATGGGGGTATATCTTAAAACAGCTTGTAAGAGTTAAAGATCTCTTGTCTGAAGTCTTTGCAAGACAGGTGCACTGGGCATTTGCTGTCTCTTGAGTACAGCTAAACTGAGCTAACCAAACCAGGAAGTAACTGGACCGGTTGTCTGATTGACAGCCGGGGGGGTGTGACAAGGTTGATTTAGTAAATTGCCAATTTGTATTAAAATCTAAAGGTTTTGTAAAATGAAATAAGAGGGCACACATTTCACACATAAAGCACGTCAGCATGCTACATTTGTTTAGGTGTTTTGGAGTGTTCCTTTGACCCACGTAAATCAAATTACTTTTCCTCCATTTCCCTACAAAAAAGTATCATCCTAACAGAGCTTGTGTAGTAAATATGTGTACCAAAGTACGCTGAAGTGCATTAGGTGTTCCTAGTGTTCATTTTAAGCAAATACGTCACCTTTGTGGATGATTAGTTGCCCAATAATTACATTACTGCTTGGGGTGTAGTTGCCCAATGATTACATTACTGCTTGGGGTGTAGTTGCCCAATGATTACATTACTGCTTGGGGTGTAGTTGCCCAATGATTACATTACTGCTTGGGGTGTAGTTGCCCAATGATTACATTACTGCTTGGGGTGTAGTTGCCCATGATTACATTACTGCTTGGGGTGTAGTTGCCCAATGATTCCATTACTGCTTGGGGTGTAGTTGCCCAATGATTACATTACTGCTTGGGGTGTAGTTGCCCAATGATTACATTACTGCTTGGGGTGTAGTTGCCCAATGATTACATTACTGCTTGGGGTGTAGTTGCCCAATGATTACATTACTGCTTGGGGTGTAGTTGCCCAATGATTACATTACTGCTTGGGGTGTAGTTGCCCAATGATTACATTACTGCTTGGGTGTGTAGTTGCCCAATGATTACATTACTGCTTGGGGTGTAGTTGCCCAATGATTACATTACTGCTTGGGGTGTAGTTGCCCAATGATTACATTACTGCTTGGGGTGTAGTTGCCCAATGATTACATTACTGCTTGGGGTGTAGTTGCCCAATGATTACATTACTGCTTGGGGTGTAGTTGCCCAATGATTACATTACTGCTTGGGTGTGTAGTTGCCCAATGATTACATTACTGCTTGGGGTGTAGTTGCCCAATGATTACATTACTGCTTGGGGTGTAGTTGCCCAATGATTACATTACTGCTTGGGTGTGTAGTTGCCCAATGATTACATTACTGCTTGGGGTGTAGTTGCCCAATGATTACATTACTGCTTGGGGTGTAGTTGCCCAATGATTACATTACTGCTTGGGGTGTAGTTGCCCAATGATTACATTACTGCTTGGGGTGTAGTTGCCCATGATTACATTACTGCTTGGGGTGTAGTTGCCCAATGATTACATTACTGCTTGGGGTGTAGTTGCCCAATGATTACATTACTGCTTGGGGTGTAGTTGCCCAATGATTACATTACTGCTTGGGGTGTAGTTGCCCAATGATTACATTACTGCTTGGGTGTGTAGTTGCCCAATGATTACATTACTGCTTGGGGTGTAGTTGCCCAATGATTACATTACTGCTTGGGGTGTAGTTGCCCAATGATTACATTACTGCTTGGGGTGTAGTTGCCCAATGATTACATTACTGCTTGGGGTGTAGTTGCCCAATGATTACATTACTGCTTGGGGTATAGTTGCCCAATGATTACATTACTGCTTGGGTGTGTAGTTGCCCAATGATTACATTACTGCTTGGGGTGTAGTTGCCCAATGATTACATTACTACTTGGGTGTGTAGTTGCCCAATGATTACATTACTGCTTGGGGTGTAGTTGCCCAATGATTACATTACTGCTTGGGGTGTAGTTGCCCAATGATTACATTACTGCTTGGGTGTGTAGTTGCCCAATGATTACATTACTGCTTGGGGTGTAGTTGCCCAATGATTACATTACTGCTTGGGTGTGTAGTTGCCCAATGATTACATTACTGCTTGGGGTGTAGTTGCCCAATGATTACATTACTGCTTGGGTGTGTGGTTGTCCAATGATTACATTACTGCTTGGGGTGTAGTTGCCCAGTGATTACATTACTGCTTGGGGTGTAGTTGCCCAGTGATTACATTACTGCTTGGGGTGTAGTTGCCCAATTATTACATTACTGCTTGGGGTGTAGTTGCCCAGTGATTACATTACTGCTTGGGGTGTAGTTGCCCAATGATTACATTACTGCTTGGGGTGTAGTTGCCCAATGATTACATTACTGCTTGGGTGTGTGGTTGTCCAATGATTACATTACTGCTTGGGGTGTAGTTGCCCAGTGATTACATTACTGCTTGGGTGTGTAGTTGCCTCATGGAGCAGCAGAAGTAAGTTATACTTATCTAAAGATGACCCCCACATAAGCGGACATCTTTTTCCCTCTAGTTCCTGCAGCTTCATCTGCCTGGGGCCCACACCAGTGCTGTGCTTTCTTGCATACTTGAGAGTACAACACTGATGTCTGTGGAGGACCCCATGAGTAGCCTCCATAGACCATGTCTCACAATGAGCGAGACAATGCCTGATTCTCTCAGTCATCTCTTGTGACAGCTATACGAAATAACAAATCTTGAAGCTCCCCCTTTAGTCAAGTTTTGCAATCTTGAGGCTTTACCATAAGGCAATATAATTCCTACTTTGTCTTATGATCTGTTTTGACTGCATTGGAATTCCACTGACATTCCAATACTGTCAATTTGAGCATTTTTTAAAAATTTGAAATGCTCAAATATTTTTTTTGGGGGGAGGGACAAAACCACTTTAAGTGCAGAGAGCCGAAAGGTATCTCCCAGAACACTGGCCCATAGAAATGAAAAGTAAATATAATCATAAGTATAACTTAATGTTTGAGGCAATTAGAAATGTGCACAATTTTGCAACACATTTACTAATTTGAGGCTCTAATGATAGGCAGGTATTTTAATTAGAATACAAAAATAAATGGGCCAGCAGTGAACATTCAGCAATGAGTACAGCTATGATTCAATTTCCAGACCAAAAATAAACAGTCCATCAACCACATTAAGCAGGATTCTTGAGATGTCTTGGCCCCATATTTCTATCACATGTATCATTAGAAACCATTAGCACTGTATTGGCTATATGAGTATCAGTAACCCAGACAGCGCTTACTTATGTCCATGGTGTAGTGTACATAAGAACAATATAGAAATGAATGCAGAATAACAAATTTAGAATATACCATAGGAACCGTAGAGTCATCAAATGCAGAATAATAAATTTAGAATATACCATAGGAACCATAGAGTCATCAAATGCAGAATAATAAATTTTGATAATGACTGTTTGTACTGGAACTATATGTGTTGTGTAACTGTATCAGTTTGTCATTGATCAACAAAACTCAAGTACCATTTATAAGTACGTATTCATTTGAGTTGTCAAAAATTAATGCACATGTCTAATGATGACTCTTAAATATTTATTATTTTATTTGTACATTTTAAAGTGAATCTATTTTCTGTATAAAACAAACTAGAGATCTCTATACAGAAAGTTTATCAGGTCTGCTCTTGTTCATAGCACATTGTGTTTTGAATTTATTTTAAAGTCCTTGGCTCATAATTTAATAAAACAAATCTTACCGCATAGCAGCAGCAAATCTGAAAGTCAATGTACGTGGTTATAGAGGTATAATCAGCATGTTTAACCGTTTTCCCATTTACATATTGTATAATTACTGAGGCACACGTACAACCTGACTGTGAATAGGAATTTATTGGCTTATCTAATCTGTATATTTAATTTGTAGTAAAACACAACAGACTGTCAAATTAACTGGAAAAAAAAAAGTTGTTTTTGGATACTATCGTGTACAGTTGCATTCGGAATTATTCAACCCCCCATTGAAAATCAGGCTTATTGTCAACATTTAAAGACGTTCAGATGTTTGCAATGTACAAATCAAACACAAGCAATTGAAATGTCTCAACACAACAAATGCTTCAAGTAGTTTCCCCAAATTCCACTGAAAACGCAACTTATAATGGCTTCTCCAGTCTCAAAATTTTTCTAAATTATTTAATTTAAATTATTCAGTAAATTTTGACAATAAACCTGATTTTCAATGGGGGTTGAATAATTTTGATTGCAACAGTATTAAGAGACATTTGCATTTTTTTTTTTTTTTTTTTTTAAAGTGATCATTCAAAGTGAATTTCAAGTTTAAGGCCAACGTTTCCTAACTGAAAGCATAGGGGATTTAGATAATTTTTCCATTTTTGCTATTTTGACTTTAATTTGAACATCAACCTTGATGATGCATGTTAATTCATAATCCAGCCATGAGACGATTTCTCGAAGTTTGCTGGTAATATATTGATGCTTTCAGATCTTTGTCAATGCTGAATTAAGGTCATTTGTGATAGTTATAATAAAGCTAGTTTGAAATAGCTATAAAATACACAGTTCCTAATGTTTCTAGGGCTTGGAGGCAGAGAGATCCCTAATTGATGCTTGCTGGATACTGGATGTGTCTCTCTGAATAGCTTTTTGACCTCCTCATAGTTAACTGGCATAGATTAGACCAGAGCCGATTCTTGGGGTTGCGGACTGCTCAGGAGTTCTGTAGATAAGAGCGGTGTGCAGTGTGGTATACTGTTGCTTTAAGAAAGGACACTCTGGACTATTTGTGGGAAACTCTATAGTCAGTGTCCATTTTAAGTTTAGTTTTCAGTCTCCATTTTCTGTCTAGTGTTTGCATCTGAGCTGAATAAAGAACTGCTCTGTGTGACCACTATCAAGTAGTGCTTGCTCCTTCTCTCCATGTAAAATACTACACACAGAAAACACTACATGCAGTAATAGGCTCTGTCCACCTCCGGTAGGTCCTGCCTCTGCATGATCAGTGGCCTAAGAAAAAGGGTTGGGATCTACCTGAGGGGACAGAATGTAGCACTGCACATCTCTCCTATCTACAGAGCACCTGGGAAACAAAACCCATGTTAAAGAATCACTATAGGGTAAGGAACACAAACATGTATTCCTGACTCTATAGTGCTAAACCCACCATATAGGTGTCTGCCGGCACTGGTGCTACCCCCTTTGTGACATCATCAAAATGGCAGATTTTTAGCCAATCCAAGCGTTCTAAATACATTTTTGGTAGCTAATGCTAACCCTATACCAACCTTATCCCTATCCCTATGCTTAAACTAACTCTAAACATACATCTACCCTAACTTTACCTCTTATCT
This sequence comes from Pelobates fuscus, assembly GCF_036172605.1. Taxonomy (NCBI): domain Eukaryota; kingdom Metazoa; phylum Chordata; class Amphibia; order Anura; family Pelobatidae; genus Pelobates; species Pelobates fuscus. Next base: position 28,728,221 of record NC_086324.1, on the reverse strand, counting down.
TAATCCTAAACTATACCTAACCATAAATCAACATTAATGTGTACCCTACACTAACACTAAACCTGCACTAACTCTATCCCTACAGCAACCCTACTTTAACACTAACCCTAACCCAGCCATAATGGTAACTCTAACTCTAATGGTAACCCTAACTCAGTACTCAGTGCTGACATAAGCAGAAGGATTGCCGATCTAACTCAATACCGAGCACTATCTACTGTGTGATTACTGGATTAAAGGGAGACCTCCCTGGCTGTATAGATCAAATAGTGATTGATGCTGAGTACCAGGTACAGCCCAGTGCTAATCACTGTCAACATGGGGCATTCAGTGAGACCTTATTGGGGTGTTTCCAGTCCCTGAGGATTTGCCTTTGTCAGCAGCATCACCATTGCTGAACATCACCTTTCAGTTGCTATAATTAAATGGATTTAAAAGGCTGTATGCAGCTGTTAATCTGAGCCCTTCGTACGGATCATCTGTCAGTTTGGGCACATTAAATATTGCCCCAGCTAACAGAGGGGAGTCCCATGTATCAATAGTGCAAGCAGGGATTTAACCCTGCCAACAACAACATTAAATCCATCCTTTCCAAATAGATTTAAATCCCATGGAACATCTAATGACCTTAATGGGTTAAATATAGGGATGTGTAAGCATAATATTAAAACTTTAGGAAGTGACAGTTCCCCTTTCAGCTTTTTTTTTGCTTTGCAAGTGATACGTTATTTCCTGTGAGCATTTCTCTGCCAATTTAAAGTGCCAGTAACTATCCTATTATCTTCTTATTAAGAAAATAAGTTTGATTCATCCTGTGTCAATGTGTCTATAGGACCAAATATCTCACCACGTACCAGTTCCAATTATTTTTACTCTTATCACTTTCATTCGTAATTATAATCAGCTTACCTTTTAGCTGGTTTCATGTAAATGTGATTGAACTTATGCTGAAAATTCAATCCAAGATATATTGCATATATATTGAACCACTATACCAATAATGACTTGTGATTAAGTGCTTAATACAGGAAGCATATTAAGTTTTAGCGAGTGCTCACCACTGTACTATTTTTGCACTCTGCTTGAATACATTTCATTTCTGGAATTTGGACGTTTGTGCATTAAATTCTGGAGTATAGATTCTCTTGCATTGTTTTGCTTCCAAATAAAACTTCTGTGGCTTTATTTAGTTTGCGTTGCAGATTGTGGATCATGTAGTGGGGAGAACCAGCTTTTGGAGGGTGATCTTGTGTGGTCTTATAGTATAGTGGTACTTGGAGCTGGCTATATTTTGTATATTCTTTCTTTGGATATACCCATAATGCTTTAACACGGGAATTGTTTGTTTGTTATTTTGTTTGTGGCTCTCATTCATACTTTTTTCTCATTCTTGTCACAAGCATGTTTTAAATGAAAAACAATAAATAATTATTAAAGACACGGTAGAGAAAAGTCAAAACTACCCATCCAGGGCATCTGGAGGAAGAAAGACTCTTTACAAATCACTGGTAAGACCACATATTGAATATGCTGTGCAATTTTGGGCACATGTTCTAAAGAAGGATATTATGGCACTAGAAAAAGTGCAGAGGCGGGCTACAAAATTAATAAAAGGAATGGAACATATCAGCTATGAAGAAAGGTTAACAAATTTAAACCTATTTAGTTTAGAAAAACGTCGCCTGAGAGGGGATATGATAACATTATACAAATATATATTCGGGGCCAATACAAACCATTGTGTGGAAATCTATTCACAAACTGGACTTTACATAGGACACAAGGCCATGTGTTTAGACTGGAAGAAAGAAGATTTTGTCTAAGGCAAAGGAAAGTTTTTTTTACTGTAAGAGCAATCAGGATGTGGAATTCTCTGCCTAAAGAAGTGGTTTTATCAGCGTCCATACAGATGTTCAAACAGCTACTAGATGTATACCGTATATACTCGAGTATAAGCCAACCCGAATATAAGCCGAGGCCCCTAATTTTACCCCAAAAAACTGGGAAAACTTATTGACTCGAGTATAAGACTAGGGTGGGAAATGCAGCAGCTGCTGGTAAATTTCTAAATAAAATTAGATCCTTAAAAAATTATATTAATTGAATATTTATTTACAGTGTGTGTATATAATGAATGCAGTGTGTGTATGAGAATGCAGAGTGTGTGTATGAGAATGCAGTGTGTGTGTATGAATGCAGTGTGTGTGTATGAGAATGCAGTGTGTGTGTATGAGAATGCAGTGTGTGTATGAGAATGTAGTGTGTATGAGAATGCAGTGTGTATGAGTGCAGTGTGTGTATGAGTGCAGTGTGTGTATATGAATGCAGTGTGTGTATATGAATGCAGTGTGTGTGTATGAGAATGCTGTGTGTATGAGTGCAGTGTGTGTATGAGTGCAGTGTGTGTATGAGTGCAGTGTGTGTATGAGTGCAGTGTGTGTGTATGAGAATGCTGTGTGTATGAGTGCAGTGTGTGTGTATGAATGCAGTGTGTGTGTATGAATGCAGTGTGTGTGTGTATGAATGCAGTGTGTGTGTGTATGAGTGCAGTGTGTGTGTATGAGTGCAGTGTGTGTGTGTATGAGTGCAGTGTGTGTGTATGAATGCAGTGTGTGTATGTGTGTGTGTAATGCAGAGTGTGATGCAGAGCCTTGGTGGGGGGTGGGCATTTTTATTTTTTATTATTTTAATATATTTTTTGTTTCATAAAATTTTTTTATTATTATTATTTTTTTATTTTATTATAATTTTTTATTTAATTATTATTTTTATTTTATTATTTTTATTTTTTTTATTATTATTGCTATATATAAATTTTTTCGTCCCCCCTCCCTGCTTGCTAGCTGGCCAGGGAGGGGGGCTCTCCTTCCCTGGTGGTCCAGTGGATGGGCACTGTGTAGGAGGGGGCTGTGGGGGCTGCAGAGAGATGTTACTTACCTTTCCTGCAGCTCCTGTCAGCTCTCTCCTCCTCCGCCGGTCCGTTCAGCACCTCGGTCAGCTCCCAGTGTAAATGATTTACACTGTGAGCTGACAGAAGAGCTGAACGGACCGGCGGAGGAGGAGAGAGCTGACAGGAGCTGCAGGAGAGGTAAGTAACACTCTCTGCAGCCCCCACAGCCCCTGTCTGTATTATGGCAATGCAAATTGCCATAATACAGACTATTGACTCGACTATAAGCCGAGTTGGGGTTTTTCAGCACAAAAAATATACTTGAGTATATACGGTACTTGCAAAAACAGAATATTCAAGGATATAATCTTTCAATTTAGGGTAATAACTGCTTGATCCAAGGATAAATCTGACTGCCATTCTGGGGTCAAGAAGGTTTTTTTTTCCTAGCTTGTTGCAAAATTGTGCTTCAAACTGGGTAATTTTTGCCTTCTTTTGGTTCAACAGCAAAAAAACTAATGTGAGGAAGGATGAACTTGATGGACGCAAGTCTCTTTTCAGCTATGTAATTATGTAAAGACACATGGGATGTATTTAACTTCAGTACCTCTTACAGTCTGGGAGAGCTATACTTGACAATACATTATATCAAGTTAGTTATGGTTTTCACTTCTCCATATTATGCACCCACACTGATATCTACCCAGCATTCTTAGCCAAAAAAAACAATAGGGTTTATCCACTGAACACTTGATTTGTGTTTAAGCTACTACAGTTGAATCAAATGCCTTTTAATTTTTACTCGAAGGAATCAAACCATCTGGGATTTAACCAGTGGAATCTTATTAACTGAATAAGACTTGACTGTTAAATCCCAGATCGATTTGTTTGGACAAAAATTTAAAGGAATTTGATTTATTTGGAGCATCTGTGCAGAAGACTGCTAGGCGCTAAATAGTAGTGAATGAAAATGGTATTTTGCAAAGTTGTGCAAACATAAGCTGCTTTGGTAATAAACTCCTCAACTCACTTAGGGTATTGACAGTCTTCAATATTTACTTCTTGGTTTGTTTTCTAGGTTACAATAATTCAATTAATATAATAATTCGAAAAAAAAAATTCATATCCTCAGGTAAGCAAACCCAAATGTGACAGACAGGAGACAGGAGTCCTATAGCTGAGTAGAGATTATGCAAGTAAACCAGTATTACAGGCATATCCAACACACATACAGTGTTATTTACAAAAGTGGTATTTCAAAGTGAATTTCACTTTGAATTTCCTGTAAATTCCCACTTTCGTTAATGAACAAACACTTTAAAGGTGTGGTTTCCAATATGTGTAAATATGCTGGGCTTACAAGACGCTGTTAGTTTGCTATGTTATTGTTATACGGGATACTTTGTTTTCTTACACACGATGCTTTTAAATATGACACACAATAAAGCCACAAGAACCATAAGGTTGATATTTCTGAGAAAAATTAAAAACACAATTTAATGTTAAAATAAATCTTTATGATGCATATAAAACAACTACCTCCACTCCTACTGTACCATCCTGCTCTCTCCTGTATGATCTTAGTACTGCAAGCAAAACATTATCTTCACCGTCATTTGTTTTTCCTGAATATTTACTACAGCGCCTTACATGGTAATACAGACCTACCAGTAGATCCAATACTGATGGACAGACAATATATGGTGTCTGTTTCCTGTGGAATCCGGAGAACGATTACAATTAACGTCCCTAATCATGTTTTATTTAAAGGGGGCTGTGAGATCTGTAGCAACCAAGGTGATCATTTATTTTTAACCTCCTTACCAATTATCTGCTAACATGGTGATCATTAACAAAGTCCTTGCGTATTAAAACCAAAGGTCCCTATTTGATTTAGGTAAATACTCCCCAAGTTATTTGGCTCCGGTACCACAACTCTTTCGCCAATAATAAATATAGCTACATCCAGTTATATTGATCTGAGCTCAATCACCTCTCGAGTTCCTACCAGTAAGATAATGGGATTCAGGACCATGGCCACCTACCTACAAAATAACCCAGATTAACTGTTTGAATAGCATATTTTGACTCAATCTGAGAGCAAATCTATAGTTACATATTCAATCTGGTTTCAATTTGCAAAAAAGGAGACACATTATCATGTAGGTAAATCGATAAAAGCAATAAAGTAAAATGTAATAACATAAATAGAGATACATTCACACCCCATGCTTGGCTTTACACAAAATAGATGCCAATAATACCAATTCAATTGACATTAAAAGAGGTATTTGATTGTCTATTATTATCACAGCAGCAATACATTTATGGTGATTGAAAAAGTGATTGAAAATCTCTTCCACATGAAGTCAGTGGGTAGTAAATACATTGTTAAACTTACTGGTAATTATTTTATTACACGCTCCATATTCCTAATATTTGTTTAATTAATTTGTGCTGCTCATGGTGATTAAGTTAGGTGTATTCTTTGATTGCTTTTAGATCATGTTACATGCAAGGTTTTTTCTTTAATCATGTCTTTTATACAAATAGATATGCAAGTACTCTGCTTGATTTCAAATTGATTAAAATGTATTCTCATTGTTACTGTAAATTTTCTAATCATTAGTTTGGTTTTATCCATATATGTATTGGTGTTATAGGATTTGGGAAAGCGGATTATACATTTATTTTGAGAGATTTTCCATGTTCTTCATTTTAACCCCATAAGGACACATGACGGATATATTCCGTCATGATTCCCTTTTATTCCAGAAGTTGTGTCCTTAAGGGGTTAAACAGGATATTTTGAATATTTCCATGTTTCTAACCATGGTGTTTGGAGGTATTTCTAGGTTGGAGACACATTCTGAACACTAGATGTCAGTGTAGTACATTGTTTGCCAGTTGTCTGATTTTACATGTGACAGTAGACGTGAGTTAAAAATGAGTTTTGTTAAAAAATAAAATCTTGAAAAGCAAAAATTTGTCATTCATCTTTTGCTTCCTAAAATTACTTTCTATGCTAATATTTTGTTGTCTATTTTAGATTTATTTTCATAAGCGTCAGCCAACCACTCGCAGAGTAGTCAATTATTAATTGACATGTCAGCCTAAGCTAAGACACTTTAATTGAAAGAGAAGGTGAAACAATAAGCATTGAAGGCTAACTGGAAACGTTCTAACTATTTAGCTATGTTGGTTTGTATCATATCATGCTTTACTTAACAACTTTTAGAGAAGTAGCTCCCTGACACTTTGCCTGCTGTGTTTTAAAGATTGTAACAACAATTTTACTGTTAGGGAACACTATCTGTTATTAGCAAAGATTATAAATGTATATTTGACACCTTAAATATATAGTCCCAGTAGCTCTGCACTCCAACTTCAAGATCAGTAGCTTCTATAACCCGGTGCTCAGTAACACAATATATATATAAAAATAGCAAAAGAATCATACCAGCACAAACTTTTTTTCTTCTTTATTAAATCATTATAGGCAATCCATATGTCAACATTTCAGTTCCACATGGGAACCTTCTTCAGGACAAAACATATATTCACTTTCTCGCCCATCAAGGTGGCAGTTTGGTTTATTCCTCATTCTTAGATCTCTACTAGAGGCTTGAAAGTCTAAGGGTTCCGCAAAGTATCTTAGTTGTTTCTGGACGTACACTGTACTGGACAGAGATCTCACATGTTCAATCTGCTGAAGCCACTCCCGTAACTTGGAGGTTACAGCCTTGAGTGCTCCTTCATTCACTTTCCATACCCTTTCTAGCTACTTTTTAGTCATTGGTATTTGTATAATTTTAAAGTTCCTTCTTCTTGGTGTTATAGTCACTGGGTATTGTCACATCTACTACCACTGCAGTCTTCCGTTCATCGTCTACCACCAAAATGTCAGTTTGAGTGGCTAGTACTTGCTTGTCTGTCTGGTTCTGAAAGTCCCACAGAATCTTAGCCCTGTCATTGTCTACGAACCTTTGTGGTACAGTTCTGTGCAGATGTTTTGGTACACAATCCCCAGCAACTTGGTTGAGTCTCTCAGTGTACGCTGTCCATGCTGGCGTCTTGCACCTGCCCACTATGTGCTTCATTGTCTCAGAGGCCTCTATGCACAGTCTGCACCTTGGGTCCTATCTGGTGTGGTAGATCCTGCTTTTTTTGATGTGCTGCAGAGTGCCTGTTCCAGCTCTGCTGTGATTAGTGCATCAGTGCTGTCATTCATTCCTGATTTTTTTCAACAACTGATAGGATTTCATAATGTGAGCCACATCCACTATCTGCTAGTGGTTCATCTTATGGAGAGGTTTCTTTTGCCAGTGAACGTCTTTCTTTTCTGCATCCTCTATCTGTTGTTGTATCCTTGCAGTTAATGTTTGACAATCATCATCATGATGTACTTGTGGATCCCCTGTGTTTTACCCAAGACTGTAGCCTTGATAATCATCATGCCCTGGCTTCATCCAGCTGGTTGGTGTGCAGTCTCTGGGTGGATTGTGGGTGGAATCCTTTATTCATTCCAAGCAGTTTCCGGTCTTGATATACATGGTTTCCAGATATTTTATAGAGATAAATAGATAGATAGATAGACAGACAGATAGATTTAGATAGATAAAAAGATAGATAGATAGAATTTGTTCAGAAGATAAAATAGTTGCCGTAAAATAGTAGAATATATGCTAATGTTAAATGTCTTTTCTTGACCTCAACACTACCCCGATCCTCTAGTCCAACATATTAGCTATAGCCCTAACTGAAAGACAACATTTAGCCACAAAACTAGTCCTTACACTAATCTTACACCAAACTTTAACACTATCCCTAGACTTGGCTATACCATAACCATAACCCTAGCCTAAATTTATGGTATATGTCTCTCTTTTGAAGCTAAAATTAGTAAGTATAATAATTATTATTTTATCGTTCACAAGATTAAATAGCTACTGTCCGGGACTGTAACTCCAAATTATCTTTGACAGCAGTGGGACAAGTACAGTATGCTCTAACATTAAACTCCTTTATTATTATTATTATTATGTTATTATTTATATAGCGCCAACAAGTTCCGCAGGGTGGACGAACAGACATGTTGTTGTAACCAGACAAGTTGGACACACAGGAACATAGGGGTTGAGGGCCCTGCTCAATCAGCTTACATGCTAGAGGGAGTGGGGTATAGTGACACAAAAGGTAAGGGTAGTATTAGACTAGTGACATTTGCAAGAAAGGAATCAGTCGGGAGCTATTAAGCTCTACTCCACCCTGATGCACTAGTCCAGTTAGCTATAGGCCTAACCCTAAGACAAAATGTATCCCCAAAGTTGCCCTTAAATTAAACCTAAACCAAACATTAACACTAGCTCTAGAATGAATCTTCACATACTAACCTTAAACTAAATGTATTATATAATATCACAAAATCCTGTACATTAATATGGGATAGGTGTCTCTTTTGCCACTATAAGAACCTCCACTCTTCTAGGAAGATATGATTATATTCAGCCGCAAGAACTTTGGTGTGATAAAGTATTGAGATTGGTCAATCAGGCATCTCTTTCATTCAGCACTACTGCTTACTCCTAAGATGTTTTATTGGGTTAGAGTCAGGGCTGTGTGGAGGTCTGCCATTTTTCCTAAATATCTTTCTTTGTTCATGGTTCAATGTTAGGCTGAAAAAAGGGAAACTGGGAGCACACACGAAACATGCATTTTTCAGTAGTGGTGCTGCCTTATAAAGGCTGGATTTAATACAAAATGTAGATTAAAGAACAGTGCAAACAAAAACCATTAAGATCACCTATCTTAGCAAACAAACATGAGGATTCAGTTCCATTTTGTTGAGCCCGCCACTGTGTCTCATTACCCTAATGTCATAACATGCTAACTGCAATACTTACTTACTATTTAAACTGCTTCCACAGACTCTCCTCAAATGTATGCTTTTCGGTGGTCACTTCCAATGGGGCACCTACAGTGGAGGGGCAGGGTGCTCAACTCAAAAATAATCTGGATTCTAACTATACACAGAAAAAAGTGGACTTGGTTGAACATGTATTTCTCACTAGTGATACATCTGAATGGACAAACTTGTTGGTCTGAAACAAGAGAACCCTTCAACTGAAAGCTAAACACTCAGGATATCCTTGAATTAAATTATAAGTCGTAGAGTTAAAATGTCCCTTCTCTAGAACTACTGGATTATAATAACGCAAGATTGATGGGTTCCATCATTAAAGACATTTCTTTAAGTTTCTGAAAAGAAGATGGAGGTCTGTTTTGCCATGAATTAAAAATAAAAAATTTTCAAATATTTATACCGAAGCACCATAACATGTTAAAAGACAATTGGGTCTATCCACTAAATAAATAATTGCAGTGAGTTGCCGTGTGCATTTCAATAAACCCAAGTTAGTAATAAAAATCTCCAAATCAGCAGAATTGGAGATTGTTTTTCATCTTGGCAATCTATGGCAGTGTATGTCTTAATGTTGCATCATGGTTGTTAAATTGCAGTGATTCCATTTTTAATTAATAACTCCCACAGCCTCTGTTCTTTCAGACCATAAAATGAGCAGCCAATCTCAGCTAAATGATCGTGTATTGTCGTAGACTTTTCTGTCTGCAGGCAGTGAAAGTTAGACTTCAGCAGTCAAAGGACATCGGGTCCTGCTTTATTCTGTGGTTTGATTCCAAATTGCCATTGGTGGAAATATTCTCAAAGCTAAAAGTGAAGAATTGAATGTGACATATTTGACACTTTTCTACTGCTTCTAAAACTGTACTAGACTCCATCCAATCTTGCTCTGCTTGTGCACTTTGAAACATGTAAGAATGGAAGATTTTTTTGTATTCATTAAAATTGGTTAGAGCACATTTAATACGCAGCTCAAATGACCCAAGGGCGCCCTGTGCTTTTCTGTGTTACATTGTGTGTAAACGTTAATTAACCCTCTTGGTGATAAGGCTGTTTCAAGTCAAAACAATTCCCTGAAATTATTTGAGCTATAGATATTTAGATATTTGAGAATTGTGCATATTTTGGGTAATGTCCATTGGGTAATTTGAACTATACTAATCAACTTCTATTTCCATTAGCCCAAAAAAAGGAAATAGCAATCCTTCTGCAGAGAAGGAGTTATGGTGTTTTGACAGCTTACTCTAGAAGGGCTCAAGAGCAGATATACTTCCCTGTCACTTCTAATGCATCTCCCTTGCATCTCTGCCACTTCTAATAATTTACCCTCTATTCCGGACACTTCCATTCATGTGTCCACTCGCCTATCCCTTCCATTAATTTACAACCCTAATATGTTATGTCTATTATTTTCCCCTTTTCCATTCAGCTGCCATCTCCACTTTTACACTGCTATACCATCTTGATTTGTAAAACTTCCCTCACACCCTTTCATCTTTATTAATTTTCCATTTACCCTTTAGAGACATCCACATATTCTGCTTTCCATTTCTGTTTATTAACCCCTTCGCCAACTACCTACATGCATTTATTCATACATGCATATGTACCTCGCCTCTGCACTTGACTCCTTCCTGCCATCACTGAGGTCACAACTCACAACTGCAAAATGCCAAAACTTCAGTAATGAACTTAAGGACATATCAGGAGACCACCCATGGTTCAGGTCCAGGCAGCGAGGTAGGGAATCTGAGTTTTACTTACCTCCAGCTATCCCTCAAGGCTTCTGTCATCTTCATGATTCAGGTCCCCCTCGGTCTCCTGTGCTTCAGCTGCCAAGAGCCATGTTAGTGTTATACTCTAGTGCATGCAAAACTACAGGATCCTCCATAGGCAAAGCCTGAATCCCAAAACCATAATTTGTGATGACTGCAGGGTTTGGACAAAAGTTGACCAAGGAGCTTCTACTTTTGTCAACTTTGGTCAACCTCAGGCTTTACTTCTTTGTCTTATGATAACTTTGAATTGCATTGGAATTTCCGTGAAATGCCAATGCAGTCTTAGTCAATATTTCATAAAGATTATGTCTTTATGAAATACTTAAAAATAATAGATCAACTTTGGTAGATTCCATACAATTAATGCAAAAATAATTTTACACATATATGACAGCAACAAAATATTTGAGATTCTTTCTGGTGAGTTCTAATTTTAAGATTATTGTCCCACAATCCAAGATAGTGTAATACACAGTAAACATATATGGGTTGCCTATAAATATGCCAAAAACTGAATTACATCTGATTTAACCATATGTATGCAGGCCTATAGGCATATTCTATATTCCACATACAGCAAAAAAATATATAAAAAATAAAATCTAACATCTTTGCATTGCAGTCCATTGTGGAACACAGCTATTCGTGGTTTATTAATACAATTGCTGAGTTTCTACTAATGTCTTCAGCTCTGAACGTGGACTTTCACCCCTTGAATACAGATGATTAGCTCAGAATATGAGAAATATATTTTATACACATTTTATATATGTAAATATGCATTATTTCATATGCACTGCCACATATAATTTACCCAATGAGGCAATGAAGGCCCTATGGGGATTCTATATTTACCCCTGGCCAGAATGCTAGATTTAATGCAATATTTGTGCAGTTCTACCCGGTCATTAGCATCACATGAGGTGGTTCAGTTTCTGTTCCGAGCTAAAAATTGACTACATGAATAAGTAAGCATCAGAATCTTTGAGTCTTTTCCGTGGCTGTCTTATACTAACGCATTCTACCAATGTGATGTTAATTGTGCATAAAAATGTATATATATGTGTATATATAAACACCAAAGAAGGATGCACTCACACTGCGGCAATAAGGTATTCACAGCTTCTTAAATACATGTTTATCTTGACTCACATTTTTTTACTTCATCCTTTATTTTTTATCACTTTACAATTTTCTTTCTTCTTCCTTCTTTTAATTTTTTTTCTTAATTTCTTTCTCGTGACTTTTTTATTAACACTTGTCATCAACTCATCATTCTCAATTTATGTCACTTAGAACGCAGATTTTTTTTTCAAAACTTTTTTTTTAATTGAGTTAAAGAAATGCAAGAAGTCTTAGAAGACAAGTGCTAATACGGGACAATTACCATTACCTAATGACTATCAGATGGCAAGTATGCAATGCAAAGCATAAATATATATTTTCTCTAGTTACAGAATAGCAGGATAAGTCGCTCTTGGCAATAACCAGAAAAAATAAAAATAAAAAAGAGAAGATAAACAGCTGAGGGGTCTAGTACCCTCTTGGGCAGAAAATGGTAAATATAACCAGGCATGTTGTTACACTAATTGGTAAATAATGTCCGTTGGAAAATTGGTCAATAATGTTCGTTGGTAAATTGGTCAATAATGACAGTTGACTTTTAAGATTAGTGTACACCTTTGCATCTTCTAGTATGCTATGCAGAAGAATTTAGACAGGGCAGACCAACATTTATATATTGACCTGGTGTGAATTCTCAGTGCACCCCAGCTTTCTGTAATGGCTCTGAGGCATTTGTCTGCACAGATCAATAGAAACATGTTATCTCTGCTTCCATAGATATTTCAGGTAGAGAGATCTGGGATATAGCAATACAAACCTACTCTCTGACGTTCTGCACAGTAGTTTTCTTTAGAGTTATTTGTCTGTGAAGGTACAGATCTACGATATGTTTCTGCAAATTTACAGATCGACTGTTCTGGTAGTTCCTGGAAAATAAGAGGGAAGGGGGGGGGGGGATATTGTCCATTCCGATCTCCTTTACAGATTAGGAGGTATGATACCCATTGTCTTCCTCCTTAAGGCAACCGATTGTTATAAGATGTTAAATATTAATTTTATTTGATTCTCCCTATATTTTATTTTATTTTCACTTTAATTTCTGTAACAGTATGATGACAACACTATCATGAGGTGCAAATAGGATGAGTATTGAAATAAACAAAGCCATGAGACCTGTGAGGTTAACTTCTGGGAACGTAGGTTATTAAGGAATAATATTCAGGAATTCATTGGGAAGATCTTTGTTATTAGCAATAATCAGCATGGTTTTATGAAACATAGGTTATGTCAAACTAACCAGGTCTGGGTGTTGCAGTGGATGTAATCTACTTAGATTTCACCAAGGTGTTTGATATAGATTACTGTTCGTTCAAACTAAAAGAAATTGGTCTAGATGAAAAATGTTGTTCTTGGGAAGTACAGAGAGTTGTCATTAATGGTAAATTAGTGGGTAATAGCTTCGTGATCAAAGGAGATATGTGACTGACAATCTGGGGTGAAAAAGAAAATGTTTTCTGGTTTGTTGCCAAATTGGAAATTATTCCAATTGGGTTTTTACCTTCTTTTGGATCAACAGCAACAACAATTTATAATATAAACAAAGCTCCAGGGCCTGAAGGTATCCATCCACGAGTACTTAAGGAACTAAGTGTAGAAATAAGTGAACCTCTGTTTTTAATCTTTCAAGATTCTTTTCTTTCAGGAAGTGTTCCGGAGGATTGGAGGAAGGCAGATGTGGTTCCTATATTAAAAAAGGGTTCAAAATCCTTGCCTGGAAATTATAGACCTGTGAGCTTAACTTCTGTGGCTGGGAAATATTTGAAAGGTTATTAAGGGATAATACTCAAGAATTCCTTGAGAAGAACATGGTTATCAGCAAAAATCAGCATGGCTTTATGAAGCACAGGTCATGTCAAACTAACTTGATTGCGTTCTACGAAGAAGTAAGTAGAAGTATAGATCAGGGTGTTGCAGTGGATGTGATCTATTTGGATTTTGCCAAAGCATTTGATACAGTTCCACACAAAAGATTAGTGTTCAAACTCAAGAAACTCGGTCTACATGAAAATGCTTGTTCTTGGGTAGAACATTGGCTTAAAAATAGAGTACAAAGAGTTGTTGTTAATGGTAAATTTTTAAGATGGACAGAGGTGGCAAGTGGTGTCCCTCAGGGGTCTGTTCTGGGACCCCTTCTATTTAACATGTTTATAAATGATCTTGAAGAACGCATTGAAAGTTATGTTTCAGTGTTTGCAGATGACACAAAACTCTGTAAAATAATACAATGTGAGCAAGATATTACTTTGCTGCAGAGGGATTTAGATAGACTGGGGGACTGGGCACTCAAATGGCAGATGAAATTTAATGTTGAAAAATGCAAAGTTTTGCACTTCGGCGTAAAGAATACACAAGCAACGTATACCCTTAATGGAAGTGAATTAGGGATAAAAACACATGAAAAGGATTTGGGAATTGTTATAGACAACAAACTAAACAACAATGTGCAATGTCAATCAGCAGTGGCCAAGGCCAGTAAGTTATTGTCATGCATGAATAAGGGCATTCATTCTCGAGACAAGAATATAATTGTGCCTCTTTATAAATCACTGGTAAGACCACATATTGAATATGCTGTGCAATTTTGGGCACCTGTTCTAAAGAAGGATATTATGGCACTAGAAAAATTACAGAGGCGGGCTACAAAATTAATAATAGGAATGGAACATATCAGCTATGAAGAAAGGTTAACAAATTTAAACCTATTTCGTTTATAAAAACGTCGCCTGAGAGGGGATATGATAACATTATACAAATATATTCGGGGCCAATACAAACCATTGTGTGGAAATCTATTCACAAACCGGACTTTACATAGGACACGAGGTCATGCGTTTAGACTGGAAGAAAGAAAATTTAGTCTAAGGCAAATGAAAGTTTTTTTTACTGTAAGAACAATCAGGATGTGGAATTTTCAGCCTGAAGAAGTGGTTTTATCGGAGTCCATACAGATGTTCAAACAGCTACTAGATGCATACTTGCAAAAACAGAATATTCAAGGATACAATCTTTCAATGTAGGGTAATAACTGCTTGATCCAAGGATAAATCTGACTGCCATTCTGGGGTCAAGAAGGAATTTTATTCCTAGCTTGTTGCAAAATTGGAAGTGCTTCAAAACTGATTTTTTTGCCTTCTTTTGGATCAACAGCAAAAAACAAATGTGAGGAAGGCTGAACTTGATGGACGCAAGTCTCTTTTCAGCTATGTAACTATGTAACTATGTAACTATATAAAATGTGAGAAAGGCTGAACTCGTTGGAGGCATGTCTCTTTTCAGCTATGTATCTATGTATGTATGTCATAAAGCTTCTGTGTTATATAAGCCTTGGGCCATATTTGTATTTATTCTTCAACTTTACAGGTTGTGTCTCCTAATGTTACCAGTGTTGAAGAGATGACATCAAACCTGTTGCAATTAAAAGATCTGCTATTACGTAAGAGACACTAAATCTTATACTTATATACACAGCTGTTCTGTCATGGAAAACCCATATTAATGAAGTTCTAATGCAGTGTGGAACTCTGCAATAAGTGATGCAACAGACAAGAGGTGATGTTTATTCACCGCACACTTCAACACTTGGCACTCCCACTCTGTGAGTATATATTGTCTATCACCTTGTGGCTGGGCTGTTTTGCTCCTAAACACTTCCACTTCACAAGAATAGCACTTACAGCTGATCGTGTTAAATCTAGTGAGGCAGACATTACACAAACTGACTTGAGGCAAAAGTGGCATCCTATGACAGTGCCATGTTTAAAGTCACTAAGCGACTGAGTACAACCTACCGATCTGTTCTGTCAAATTACATACCTGGGGATTTCATGGCTATGAGCTGGAGAGATAGAGAGAGTGTGAGTGTGCGTGTGAGTGTGCGTGTGTGTGTGTGTGTGTGCGTGTGCGTGTGTGTGTGTGTGTGTGTGTGTTTTTTAAACTGGTCAAATATATCTAGTCTAGGAATAAAGTGCTTTGGTGGGGGAAATTAACTGCATCACCCTGTTGCATCCAATCTACTGGGATTACTGACAGTCACTCACTGCCACCTCCCTAAAATGACTGTCTCATTAGTATGCAAAGAATAAAAGACACTCTATGGGATGATTGAAGACACAAATTAACCCTGCACACTGTGGACCATTATGTTCTAAGTACAATATGCAATTATTGAACATTCAGATGTTAATAAATACTCCTCATCTCATTGTTCTACTGACAAAGGAAAGCTACTTAATTTGATCTTTCTATAATAATATTATATAATTTCAGTAACTAGGAATTGTTGATATCATTTTTATATTTATGATATATGAATTTGAGTATTTACGTATATAGTAGAATGCAAACAGCTCAATCTGTGTGTCAAACCATTTTTCTACCAGAATACATACAACAGAGACAATGGTTTAATTGCTGGATAATTCCAACAGGTGGCACTGTATCCTCATATCTCTGAAGCAGTCACACAATGGGATTCAAACACCTCCCTCTTGTAAATGGTTGGATCCACAGCAGTATAATAGCCATAGACAAAGAGCGGCTGTGGCTTTCTCTACTGCTTGACTGCCTGTGAACTTAAATAAACTGATTGATTACAAGGAAAGAGACTGCACTCAAAACAGTACCTGGGAGGAATTAGAAGACTATTTTCCCACTCAAAGGAATCACCACCTTCAGTTTAGAAGCAACAGCACAAGGAAAGAACAAAAGTCTGATGACCAATGGCTTATATTTCCTAAATCATCTGCACTACTTTCAGCTGGACCACCTGTTTAACTTTTTCCTGTTATCCAAAAAGTTTGGTAAAATAGAAAAATGAACCAGACAGAAGCTGGATTTCCATTCTCAAACAGTAGTGACTCCATAATTAGGATCTTGGGTTGCTGTACCCAAGCTTCTGTTGTAACAGACGATGGGTTTGATGTGTCCTCTCCTGACGAGAGAAACCTTTTCATCATGAGAGTGGTTCAGATCGCAGTGATGTGTGTTCTGTCCCTCACTGTAGTTTTTGGCATCTTCTTTCTTGGGTGTAATCTCCTTATCAAATCTGAAGGGATGATAAACTTTCTCGTTAAGGAAAGAAGACCATCCAAAGAAATCGAAGCAGTGATTGATGGACCTTACTGAGGTGAATCGGGTAAATTTTGGTAACAACACAAGCCTGATGATATCCCAAAGGAGGTATCTTTAACGAAGCATTCTGCCTTTCATGTCTATGTGAAATCTATCGAATAAAAATACAAACCAATCATGGATGGAGAAAGATTTAACAGTGCCAGAAAATCCAAGACAGGACAAAAACGTGCTTTTCTTCTTTTCTTTGCTTAAAAAGTTCCTCTGAAATGTTCCAAGTGCTTCTAACAGAACAATGCAATTAATCTTGAAACAAACACACATACAGCACTTTAAAAAAATGGTAGGGGGATCACTACACACATCCTTTATTTATTGCCCAAAGCAGAATTTGTGAGAATGTATCGTATCGTGTAGTATAAAGCACAGACAAAAAAAGTCTCAATTTTTTGTTTCTTGCTGGAAGGAAAATAACTTGCATTTCTTTGATTGTAATATTTTTTTATTGATATTGTAATGGTTTTCTTTAAACAAAGCGTACTTTGATACGGATACCGTAACCTTTGATAACTCCAAGGCATTATTTATTCATGTTAAGCTTGGACTGGTAAATATTGTTTTTATTATACATCTCTTACGTATGATAATGGAAACTGTGAATGTTTGCAAAATCTTTGCAGTATGGCATTTTGTACACTTGATCTAATTTATATGGTTCCTGTAACTGTTTTTTGAGCCTCGGTTCAGCCTGTCTGTCTCAATTTACTCATTACTGGTTTACAAAACACCCTGACAAATGGAAGGAAGCTTTTTACATTTGGGTTTCCCAATAAGTAGGAAAACCTAATTTGTGGTTTACTGTTACAGTTTGGTTTAAAAGCAACAACGACAACACTGCTCATTATAGTAATACGATTATATGAAATGCTAACTCGGAGGAGACACTGAATTAAAAATAGGGAAATATCACTTTCCTACTAATGAATTACCTGTTAATAAACATATTAATATATTTACAAACGATTTGTGCCTGATATACACGTCAACCTTTACAATCACCAAAGGGTAAAGCTTGTTTTTTTTTTGTATATATGATGCATGAATACATACGTAGCAAATCATGAAATTTTTTACTTTATTATAATTATTTGTAGTATCGGTTTTAGAGAAATGTATATTTGCAGAGAGAACACCTAGTTAATAATATGTATGTTATGTTTAACCCCTTAAAGACTGACCACTACGCATTGCTATCATCTCAATCTGGTCCCTAATTAGCTGATGTCATCATAAAGGTTTTTTTAAGGTTTTTTTTTTAAAGCTTTTGCAGTTCCATCATGGTCAACAACTGCAGATATGTGGGATCATTCTATTGTGGAACGAGATGTTTAATGAGCAAATCGTTATGGTAGCAGGGATTGTCATGCTTGAGTTTTGAAAGGGTTAATTTATGATACTGACTGAACATTTGCTTATTCACTCCACCATGAGTTGAGTGATTTTCAGACTCATTATGCTTTATTTTAATTTTTGTAAGGTCACTTGTTAATTTACTTCTATTCACTATTTAGTGATTAGACCCCAGGGAAGAAAATTGCAGCAGGCTGAGATGTAAAAGGTTAATGAAATGTATGATCATGATCAACAAATACAATATTTTATTTTAGTAATACAGCATAAGGTTTATTGCACATAGCATAAAATTCAAAATGTCAAATTTAATGTAAAAAGCAGAATTATAGTTATATGACTATTTGGGTAAATTCTGTAAATGATCCCCGAAATGGAAAAATTAACAGGAATCAATTACTTTAATACTGAGATGGAAAATCTAGCTTTCATCAGTTACCATAAACTATTAATCACTGACAACAGGTGCAATTTAGATATAAAAACAAACTGGTAAGGAACAAGTATTATTTATGTACATAACATTAGCCAGTTTCCTGGATAAGAGCTGGAAATTTTCCATGCATACATTAAAAAAAAAACAGATCTCCTAAAAATGGAAATACAAATGACTTTAATTAAAATAATTGCATGTGTCAAGATAGTTATGAATATTAAAAAAAAATGCATCACTCAGAAAATCTGTAATGCAAATGATTAATCAATTAAAAATGGGTTTACAGCTCTGCACAGAGATGTATCCTCATAGCTGTGTACAACTGTTATATACTCATGTTGCGATAACATAATAAAAAAAACGTATCCTCACATATAACATATGGAAAAGTTGACAAATTAAGCAGACTTCGCATTTCTCATTATACATAACATGCAGAAGTTAAAACAGTTCAATAAGTATTGATTGACTTGAAATATTTATTTGAAAGAAAAAAAAATGTGATACAAATAAATGAGTTGTAATTATTTTTATTATTATATGGAAACTGTTAAAAGGAAATATACTTTTTGGGGGCATTTCATAAATAAACATAAGTCCATAAAAACGTCATGTAGTAATGTTGTTTATTAAAGCATACACGAGTTCTAGATTGTAAGTAGAATCTGTTTTTGTTGTGAGACAATATATTGCAATGGTGAAAGTCAGCCGCCAATTTTAAAAGAATATGCTATATGGTAATATCTTATAGATTAAAGGGACACTATAGTCACCAGAACCATTTCAGATTAATGTAGTGAGTCTAGTGTCTATGGCATGTCCTTGCAGGCTTTTCAACGTAAACAAAGCCTTTGCAGAGAAAAGGCAGTGTTTACATTGCTGTCTTAGGACACCTCCATTGACAGTCTCTCAGACGGCCACTAGAGGTGCTTCCCATTCCAGTGCTGCACATTGTGCTACACTGACGTTCAGCGTCTCCACGCTCTGCATGAAGGCGCTGAACGTTCCCCATAGAGATGCATTGCACCTGTATGAGGACATGCTGATTGGCTCAGCACGGCATTTTGCCTATGGGAAAGCATTGGATTGTCTTAGATCATCAAGATTGATCATCTCCATAGAGGTGGAGCCAGTCACCCAAACAGCCACATCAAGACTATTGTGTCAGGAATACATGTTTATATTCCTTTCACTGTAGTGTACCTTTAAGGAATAGAAAAATCATTTCTTATATTTAATTATGCTTTTTTTTTTTCAAGAGCAATTGTGCGGCAAATGGAACATTTAATAGATACATTCCAGTGGTTGCCATGGACATTGTTCTATACTCATAACCTTTCCCCAGTTCTCTGATTTGTGGATTTGGAGGAGCTGTATGAGCTAGAAATGTTGCCATCCCAAAACAGTCTGTGTATGAAATGATTGATGGTTGATGGTTGTTGCAAATTAAGTCTATTGTATATTTGCTGTTGAACAAGCAAATGTTCTAGGAGCAATATATAAAAGTGGCATCTGTGGTTTGTTAAGCATGGTTGGATCTATGAGCATCCAAGAGTATGATGTAGTAAGGGTATGTGAAAAGAATATGTATCTGAGCATGTCCATTAAATATTGGCCAAGAACCATCACTTGCTTTCAGATGCATATGGCACAATGTAGGGAAGGAATAGGTAGCTGGCAAAGCCAAATTTAAATACACAGAAACTTAAACCCATTGCAATAATATATAATAATAATAATTGTAATTAAAACCTTCTGTGACTAACTTTGTAAACACTGATTAGTGTGTATCTATATATTTTTGGGAGTTACAGTTTGAGCAGCTATTGCCTCTATTTTTATTTAATCCTCTCTGTTTAGTTATATTGTGAGAGAGTAGCTAGGGAGGCAGACAGCATGATTCTGTCAACTTAGCTCCTCTTCCAACATGTCACAACTGGGAGAGAAGCTGAATTTATGGCAGCAGCTGCAAATAAAAGTCAAAGCATCTAGCAGACTTGGACCTGTATACCCCTGTTCTTCCGTAAGTTTAAATGAGCCAAAGTGAGACATTACTTTAAAATATAAACCTCGCCATGAGTAATTAGTTAGTTGGGTCTATTTGGAATGCTACCAGGGTTGCTGCTAGGTGGAAAACAGAGGTTTCAGCCAACAGTAGTCCCTCTAGATATGTTTGATTAGAAACTCTGCCTCTTATATATTAATTCATTACATACTTGCATCATTTTATCATTAGAAAATAGAAAGAGTAGTTGAATAATCTGTACTTGGAGATGTTGTTTTTCCTATTTCAGTATTACATATTGTAATATCGAGATAGGAATCTTACCTCCAATTGCAATTTTTTGTAGATAACAATGAAAAGGTGCCAAAATCAGTCCTGAAGACTCAACATTGGGCTTCAGCCCAGAGCAGCCTCCCTAATATCAGCCCCTAATGCTCCTGTAATAAGAAGATGCACGTAAGCTTGTAATTGCAAGAAGCAACACAAATCATGCTTGTACAAGTAACTCTGGTCAATATTGCTTCCCCGCTGTTCTCAAATCAAGGATTTGCTTTGTCATTACAAGTAACTAAGAATTATTTCCTAGTGATAGCAGATCATACTGATATCAGGCCAGTGACACAATAAATTCAATCAGGTTAACAAATCAAGTGATTACTCGGATGCATGTGCTTGATCTGCTCCAAGGGCAGACTCGGGGCATTTCCATTTCAACACAAGAAAAAGGAAATGAAATGACACAATGTACCTATTCCAGAAGAAGACCTGTAGTGCTCTTACAGTGCCCAAAATCTTTAGCTGCTGAACGTAAAGGGCACCCAAAATCTGATAATTGATTGAAAAAACTATTTTTTGCTTAAAAAAATACTATAAACCTGTAAACGTGCTGTTGTATCAAATCATTTTCTATTAAATAATTAAACAAATAGGTCTGATATTTAATCTGAAAATTTATCACTTCTTTTGAGATAAGCAGATACATGTGTGTAGGATAGTAATTAACAGAGTGGGATTTTTTATGGGTAGTACAATTTAGAGAATTAGTGTTTTTCATTTTCTTTGGAATAATTTATCCATATGTAATTTCAGCTAGTGAAAAGAAGAATATGTAATCACATGGCATTAACCCCTTAAGGACCAGACTTCTGGAATAAAAGGGAATCATGACGTGTCACACACGTCATGTGTCCTTAAGGGGTTAAATATACTTAAATTGGCTCTGTCACCCCACCTCCCTCCTAAGTGAGTTTCCTAAAGATAAAATATTTGTCAAATACATTGACTTTGTTGGAATAACCACTAGAGACTACTTTATTTTAGTATATTCTCGAAGCTTGACAAAAGCTACAGCCATCAAGTTTTGTCATTTCCCGCACCGGTCATTAATGACAGCTATGGGGGGAAAGGCTCTGTCTATGGAGGATCCTGCAGTCTCGTGTGATCTTCCTTAGACCTCAATGTAAAACACTGAGGTTGCACATGCCAGAGTACAACACAGTTATGGACTCCTGTAAAATGAAGCATTTGGGCAGATCATGGCAGCAGCCACGAGGGACAGATTCAGGTAAATTAAACTCACCTCCCCCTGTACCAGGTGACCCCTGGAAAACAAGCGGAACAGTCACCATCAGGGGGCTTTGCAAAATATGCAAATACCTAAGATAGTGACAGAGTCACTTTAATATCCTCAATAGCGTTATATAATGTTCTATTTAGTTAAATAATATTCAGTTTGTTACATAAAAAAGATTGACATGTTTAATTAATTTAAATTATTCACTGTGAATAGTTATTACCCAACTGAATTGGGCTTATCTCATTAACCTTGGAAGGAGGAAAAGCTTAGTTAATCCAGTGAGAATAGAACTTGACCCTATGGGTTGAAATCTCATTTTAAAGTGTTAGTCCAAGCACCAGAATAATTACAGCTCTATTTAAATCTGGTTGTTATTTTTTTTGGGGGGGGGGGATAAATCTAAACATTGTCATTTGTGAAAAGCGTCAATGCTCACGTGTGTCAGCTAAAATGCTTCTAAGGGAGTTCCAAAAAACAAAAAAGACCTTTATGGCAGGATGTTTTGAATCAACTAACGTTCAAATCAAAATGGAGAAGTAGTAGGTCACATGGTTGCTATTCTAAGTCTTTCATAGAAACATAGAAACATGGCATGTGACGGCAGATAAGAACCATTCGTCCCATCTAGTCTGCCCAATTTTTTTAAATACTTTCATTAGTCCTTGGCCTTATCTTATAGTTAGGATAGCCTTATGCATATCCCACGCATGCTTAAACTCCTTTACTGTGTTAACCTCTACCACTTCAGCTCGAAGGCTATTCCATGCATCCACTACACTCTCAGTAAAGTAATACTTCCTGATATTATTTTTAAACCTTTGCCCCTCTAATTTAAGACTATGTCCTATTAAAGGATGACTGGTTACAAAAATTAGAGCTGCAACACAATACTTCGCCTTGCATTGTTGAAAACCTAGACATTTAGAGTAGTCCAGACTATACTTGTGCCTATTAATACCTATGGCATATCTCTCTTGGCAATGGATGAATTTGTCTTATAAGTAAAGAAGTCTTGAGAATTTGAACAAAGCTTTTTTATGTTACACTGTTTCAATTGAGAAGCATCTGACTGGGTGAGCACAGAGCACATGCACAATAGGCCCTCATCAAATTACCAGAACATTTCATCATAGGAGGAGTGGCTGCAGCTGGGAGACTGTGTTGAACTACCAGTACGATTACAGGCTTTTTTTTTTATATATATATATCTATAGTTTTATTCCACAATGGAGAATATGTATTCTAATTAAGAAAAACACTAACATTAAAAATGAATATATACATTTTTAATGCTGGAGTGTTCCTTTAATCGAGAATCAAGGCTCCTAATGTGATTAGTACCCAAGACAACCAGAGCTTACATTCGTAAATGTCCAAGGTCTAATTCTTAAGTATTCAACCACAGTAATATGTCACAATTATTTCAAGCCCCACCTGTGATTTTGTGAATAAACCCAAACCGGGCCCATTTCACGAACTGCACCTGCATTATAATTATTTTTGTTATTATTTTTAGTATAATAATTTTTTATAAAGCGCCAACACATTCAAGGGCACTGTACAATGGGTGGAGTAACAGACAAGTATTGGTAACAAGACAAGCTGGACGCACAGGAACACCATTGGCTCTTATGTTAATCCAGCCCAGAATGGGGTACAAAGAAAAGAAAAACACTGGACCACATACAATCTAAGAATCTCTTTCTCAGAACCACCTACTTCCTACTATATTGTCACGAATCATTATTTGGCAATGGGCAATAATCCAGTTTTGCTAACAGACTTCAGGACCCTGCAGGAGCCTCCTGTACTGTATATGATTACAGTTCATTTTACCGAGCTGGAGACAAACACTTCTAAAGCAAGTTAACATCTGAATTAAAGTAAACCAGGTGTGAGGTGTGACTAGGGCTACATGAGCAGAAACAAAAGTAATTCAGTTAAAAATCGATAAACCTGATCTCCCTATTATGAAATCTTTTTAATTCAGCATATTGGCTAGAATCTCTTTTATTTTGTCATTTTCCCAAGCAATTATTAAGCACTCAATTGCCCCCATAATGTAACATGGCCCATATTGTCACACAGCTCCAATAGGTTTTCACATTACCCTTAGAGCTGTCGCGAACATAACATTTTCCGTTCGCGAAGGGCGAACGCAAATTTCCGCAAATGTTCGAACCGCCATAGACTTCAACAGGCAGGTGAATTTTAAAACCCACAGGGACTCTTTCTGGCCACAATAGTGATGGAAAAGTTGTTTCAAGGGGACTAACACCTGGACTGTGGCATGCCGGAGGGGGATACATGGCAAAACTCCCATGGAAAATTACATAGTTGATGCAGAGTCTGGTTTTAATCCATAAAGGGCATAAATCACCTAACATTCCAAAATTGTTTGGAATAACGTGCTTTAAAACATCAGGTATGATGTTGTATCGATCAGGTAGTGTAAGGGTTACGCCCGCTTCACAGTGACAGACCAAACTCCCCGTTTAACGCACCGCAAACAACCGCCAGCTCCCCATTTGCACAAGGTTAGATACCAAGCTAGCCATGTCCCGTTCCTTGTCCTCACTGATGTCATTGAAGGTCTCTTCCTCCACCCAGCCACGTACAACACCAAGGGTCCCCGAAAGGTGACAACAAGCCCCCTGGGACGCCTGCTGTGTTTGGTCTTCCACCTCCTCAAAGCCACCTTCCTCCTCTGACTCCTCTTCTTCAGACTCCTCTCTCTGCATTGCCTCTCTCTGCGTTATTATAAGGTGTGTTAAGTAGTACTGTTCCTATCAGTTTAATCCCTGTTACGTCCCCTATCAGGGGACATGTATATGGCATTGATTTTAGGAAGCGGGAGATGGAAAAAGATGCTTGGTCGGTCCTCCTACTTCAAATTTGGGGCACTGCGCGTGCAATCTAATGTGCCACCAGATAGGAGTGGTGTGTTAAGAAGTACTATTCTTATCAGTTTAATCCCTGTTACGTCCCCCTCATCAGGCCTTTTTTAGTCGAATGTATCGCCCACTGTCAGTCCCTTCGGGATCCATCCCTCATTCATCTTAATAAAGGTGAGGTAATCTAGACTTTTTTGACCTAGGCGACTTCTCTTCTCAGTGACAATACCTCCTGCTGCACTGAGGGTCCTTTCTGACAGGACACTTGAAGCGGGGCAGGCCAGATGTTCTATCGCAAATTGGGATAGCTCAAGCCACAGGTCAAGCCTGCACACCCAGTAGTCAAGGGGTTCATCGCTCCTCAGAGTGTCGATATCTGCAGTTAAGGTGAGGTAGTCTGCTACCTGTCGGTCGAGTCGTTCTCTGAGGGTGGACCCCGAAGGGCTGTGGCGATGCGTAGGACTTAAAAAGCTCCGCATGTCCTCCATCAACAACACGTCTGTAAAGCATCCTGTCCTTGCCGGCGTGGTCGTGGGAGGAGGAGGATTACTTTCACCTCTTCCCCTGTTAGATTCCCGTTGTGCTGTGACATCACCCTTATACGCTGTGTAAAGCATACTTTTTAATTTATTTTGGAACTGCTGCATCCTTTCCGACTTGCGGTAATTTGGTAACATTTCAGGCACTTTCTGCTTATACCGGGGGTCTAGTAGCGTGGACACCCAGTACAGGTCGTTCTCCTTCAGCCTTTTTATACGAGGGTCCCTCAGCAGGCAAGACAGCTTGAAAGACTCCATTTGCAAAAGGTTGGATGCCGAGCTACTCATGTCCTGTTCCTCGTCCTCAGTGATCTCTCTGAAGGTATGTTCTTCCCCCCAGCCACGTACAACACCACGGGTACCAGATAGGTGACAACGAGCACCCCGGGGTGCTTGTTGTGGTTGGTCTTTCTCCTCCTCCTCAAAGCCACATTCCTCCTCTGACTCCTCTTCCTCACAATCCTCTTCCAGCAAGCGATGCTGATAAGGCTGTTTCTGGTGGTGATGGTGACCACAACTCTTCCTCTTCCTCTTCACGCTCATCTATGGCCTGATCCCGCACTCTTCGCAGGGCACGCTCCAGGAAGAAAACAAATGGTATGATGTCGCTGATGGTGCCTTCGGTGTGACTGACTAGGTTTGTCACCTCCTCAAAAGGACGCATGAGCCTACAGGCATTGCGCATGAGCGAAGCTGGGTAGGAAGGTTCATCCATGGCCGAGGTAAGAAGTTATCAGGGAAGGTGAGCATAGTCACATGATATGGGCAAAAGCATATGAAGGCTGGAGGTCTAGCAAATATTAGAGGGCTTAATGATCTGAGCCTAATGAGCAAGGTTTATACAAGAAGAGAAATAGAAAGGAAAACCAGAAAAAAGGGAGATATCTTAGAAAGAGACATGAGAACAGAGTTGACAGGGAAAAGGCAGTGAGAGCTGTGAACAGAAGGACGTTCACCTAATATAACAAGAATGCAGGCTCAATACAAACTTCATTCACACACATCTGAGCCTATGCACAAATATAGCCTTACACAGACACACACACTTACCTTCCTAACAAATACACATTGTAGTCGCACACAGTACAGATTCACCTCTGTATTCAAACATACAATGATGTGCATGGGATACAAATACATCCCTGCATTCACACACTCTAACACTTAGCACAACTACATACCTACATTCACACACTCAAATAGGGTGTTTCACTAAATTGAAATCCAAATGGCAACTGTAACTATGGTTGAGTTGGAGAATGTTTTCAGATCATCTCTTTTGGCCTGAATTTTTCCCATTTTTGAATTCGGTAGAGTTCTGAGTTTAGTGAATACATCTCTGAATAAAGGTCTAGTGAATAAACCTCTTTGTGTATACACATTAACAATTCACACAACATTACACCAGCATTCACATACACACAGTGACACTCCACACAAATACATATAGACAGCATATTTACATATTGTTACACACAAATATATACATATGCACACTAATAATAACACTATGGAAATACAAACTTGTATTCATGTTGACACAGTATACACCATAAAACTCAGGCATTCAGTCTGACAATACATCAATACCACTTATAGATCTACACCCTCGTACACATATACCTCACTAAGGTATACCCTGCATTTGTAAATACCCACATTGTATACAGTTAAGCACATAAATGACAGTGCACACAGATGCAAACATGAATTGATTAAAAAATGAATTCCAATAAATAAAAAATTGAATTGCAAAACTAGACAAACTGAGAAAAGTTCTGAATAATGATTTTTTCCAATTCTGCTTTTTTGTTCTACAATCTTAAATTTAGTTTTCAATTGATAACTCCTTGGGTTTGGTTGACTTGTTATATATAGTGAAGAGTGTGTATATTTGTCTGTATGGAACTATGTAGTTTGTTGTATGCTACATAAGTTTTTCAATACTTTACTGATTCTTGGACTCGGGTCTATTCGTTTCTCGTATTATTGAATCTGATAAAGTGGAATGCAAGATGTGTGTGTTAGTATGATGATTTTTAGACAAAGGGAAGTGGACGTCTACTTGCATAACCCTTTAAGCCTGGTAGATAAATGGTTAAAATACACAAAGCTCTATTTGACAAATCTTTTGTTTTCTGTTATGTGCATGAAGGATTGTTGCAAAGCCGAGAGGTTTTATCGACCAGTCGAGCAGGACCCTCATTTTTTTTTATGCGATGGTCTCTGAGGACCACTAGTCCCTGCAATATTTTCTTGATGTTTTTAAGGTCTACATATAACTCCTTAAGGAGAGAGGTTATTGTCCAAGCTTTGAAACCAAAGCAAAACCTAGAATGTGTGCTTTGTGTTAGTCCAACTGGAATTCAATGCTTCTGTTTAACTGTCCCCATACATAAATTAATATTGATTTTTAAAGAAGAGAAAATGCTTTCTTTTAATACCATATATGTATATCTAACAGATCATAATTGGGTATACAATTTTTTTTTTAAAAAAAGGGGGGGGTGCATTTTTTTCACATTTTTGCTTGTAATAATTTTTACACAACCATCAAAACTAAATAAAAAGTGCTCAAAATAGATTCATATATAAGTCCTTATTCTTAAACATCAAACCTAGTAATGATCCTTCCCTTACAATAAACCCTAACACTACCCTAACACTAGCCCTACCCTATTCCTAACCATAAAGAAAAACTCTCTCTGTACTGATATTAGCAGATGGTTTTCCTAGTTAAAACAGTAGAGTAGCATGTTGCCATCATCTACTAGCTGTTTTCAATATTCAAGGTTTTCCTGTATTATTGAATCAAGCAAGTATTCTGTGAGCAGCAATCTGGGACTGTTCCGATCTTGGGGGACTCCCCAACTCGATGGTCCCAAGGCCTAGACTCAGCTCAGATCAAAACTGCAGGACATTCCATGGCATTTAAGCCCCCTTAACATCGAGAAGGGATTAATCAGAGTTGTGCCTTTGTTAGTCAACATCCCCGGTTCCCCCTGTAGACTACCAACTTTTAACACCATACAAATGGAAAGTGTGTGACTGTTTAGTTTAACTCCCAACAAAATGTGGGGTGGGATGATTCATACCCTCAGTAACTAGCCATAAACTCGTAAAATATTCAGAAAAATTATTGCAATAAAAGGGTCAGCAAAGTTTTTATTTAATATTTTCATTCCATTGGTACAGCTTAGTGCAATCATAAAAAAATATGTTGAAACTGTGAATGCGAATCATAAAAGTCCTGATTGTGGTGTTCAGTACCATTGTAAAAAATAAACTCTGCTTGGAGACATCTGTGCTGATTTAAACCATATTAATGTAATGTTGATCCAGTCAGTTGATATTTAATTTTAGTTTTATTTATTATCTATTTTTAAAAAAATATGTATTTATGATGTGTGAAAAGAATTGAATGTAGGAATCCATACCCTGTTATCCTGTAACTGTGCAAATCCATCTTAGCTCCCTGTCAATCATTGTCAATACATGTGCTCATAATAGAAAATCCCGAGCCAGCAGCAAACATTTGAAAATATTCCATTGGTATATATCTGAGAAAGCTAGATTTGTAGACAAGAAAACATTGAAATGTCTCTAGGAAATGAAAATAGGTATTCTTCAAAAAATCTGTCACTGTCGTCACGTCTCTGCTGTTACATGTCTGTTACTGTCGAATCCATGATTTCTGATTGCCTGCTCGAACCTACAGCTAAACAGTGAACACAGGTAACACCTGTAGGAAGAGATGTGAACAGTGAGTTTCCTGGAAACCGACACTGCACGAACGTCAGGGAAACAAAGATAATCTGAACGCCTATTCATATCGTGCACATTGAAAAGGAGACTCGTGACATCAGGTGCATGGGAAGGAATGAAAGCATTGCAGTTAAAATTCTAAAAATGTGCAATGTATTTTATCATGTTATATTATATTATATCTATTTCTATATGAAGGTCTTTATTTCCTGGGATTTTTTTTTTTACAATGATATCTGTGGAAAAATAAATAATAACCCCCCCCCCCCCCCCAAAAAAAAAAAATATATATATATTTAGTGAAACTCCAAACATTCACACATTAGGCATGGTATACAGGTCAAGTTGCTATTAGTTTTGCTGTTTTATACTTATTTTTCTAATTTCTGTGGTTTCATAAAACATAATTATTATTATTATTTTTTTACTTGTTCCACCAATGTGAACAGTAAAGTTTATATTTTGCCCCAATAAAATCCTGTGCCTTACCTATATTATTGAGAGGATAAACAGCAGGTGTTTATGGGAACTGTAGATCAGTGGTCAGCATTATAATTAAAGGGACATTATAGTCACCAGAACAACTGGAGCTAAATGTAGATGATATGGTGAGTAAGATCAGTTCCTGCAGGAATCTAAATGTAAACACTGCCTTTTTAAGAAAAGGTAGTGTTTACATTGCTGCCTAGGGACACCTCCAGTCACTCAGATGGCCACTAGAGGTGCTACCTGGGTTCAGCGTCTCCATGCTCTATATGGAGGCATTGAACGTTCCCCATAAAGGTGCATTGAGTCAATGTATCTCTATGAGGATATGCTGATTGGCACAGATCGGCCTTTGGCTGGGCATACACGATTGCCTCCAAATGCTTTCCTATGGGAGCTGCAACCGGACCAGCGCAGCGCTGAAGAAAGGTGAGTATATAACCCTTTTAACTGAGGACAAGAGGGGGCCAGGGGGCTGAACAGCTATTTAGAACTATAGTCTATATGTTTGTATTCCTGACACAATAGTCTTCCTACAAATCTGGATAACCAACATTTAGGTTCACTCCAACCATTTGAGGTATTTTCATATAAAAAATACATAATTTCCACATATTTTTCTTTAGCTGCACTAATTGCCTGCAAATTATAATAGCCTAAATGTGAAAAATACATTATTAAAAACATTTTCCTCTTTATTTTCCATGCTAAGTTAGACATTCTTCAAATAATACGTTTGTGCACTGAGTATGATTTAAATTATCAATGAACAAGATATAGCAAAAATGTAAAAATGTATCTTGTCCTCAAACGAAAAACAGAGCTCATCATCATAATCAAGGAATTTCACTTTATCAGTTATTTTGAATGAATTTATGTATTTTAGTAATGGAATATGTGTATAATGCATTAATATAGCAGGTCATCGCCAATCTAGACTGTCCCTTTAATACATTTGAAAGGTTGCAAAGAATTATGGGGCAGGTGCTATTTGTTTTGTTTGCACAATTTTTAGCACATTGTTCCCTGGGTAGAGTTAGAGACACAGAGGAAGACAAATAGTATAAAGTTGTTTTGTTTTTATATAGCAAATGTTTTTTTCATCACACAAAATGTCATTTTTCATTGCGGTTATTGCTTCCATTTGTGAAGTTTTTTTTTTTTTATCTCTGTACCGTGGTGGGTTATATCGGGAAAAAGTTCCACTCACTTCTGCAAATATCCTGTTATTAAATGTACTGGCCTTTTCATAACAGACGGGACTTCACTTAAAAAAAATCTCATTAATTCATTATTACCTATCTGATATCTAGAAAGAAAAAAAAAGAAAAAGCTTAACAATTTAAAAATAATTTAATGTACCGGTATCTCCTACATTTTTTTTTCTTTTGCAACTGTATAATATTATATGTTATTTAAGATCATATCACCAAAAGAGGTAAGTGTCAGCAAAGGTGCATAAAGGTGTAAAAACATGTATATCATAATTAAAATAATAATATATGAGGGTTGGAAAAGAAAGAATATTAATGCGGATGTTCACATTGTGTCAGCTGACACTCTCTGCCAATTAATAACTTCCAAACTTGTGAAAATTGATATTGCTAATGCGGACATATGAATTTCAGCTTTAGATTAGCAATTCAAACTGGAAGAACCAATGACAACTAACAGAGCCAGTCAAGTGTCACATCATTTGTAAATGGTTTGAAAGCTTTCCAAGGAACCCCCTAGCACCATAATCACTACAGCACACTTTTTGTCATATAGACAACATATGTTTTGGGGCAACTGCTTAGAGTGCCCCTTTAATTATATGTCAAGAGGGATAATATGGTCAGTTTGAAGTCTTATTTTCAAGTTGGTTTAAGGTAATAATTATCATAATTTTAGGCTCTCGGTGAACAGCTACAGTGATGGGGCAGCATTTTGGAGCATGGTATTTTAGTCATTTTTCTTTAAACCTCTTAACTACATAACTAGCATGCAGGCACTGGATTTGTGTAAAAATGCATTGAGCCAGTTCATCTAAATCAAAATCCTTTTTTAATCCACACCTAAACAAATCGATTCTCTTTGGATTCATCTGTGGAGTCATTCATTCATGCACTGTGACTTGTACAAGTCTAGTGGACACCATTGCTACTGGTTATATATAGATAAAAGATGTCACACATACTTTCCCACTCGCTCCCTTTATTACAAATATACATTATTACAATTATTTGGAAGATGCTTGTTTTTGGTCAGGTTAGTATGAGCATTTTGGCTTTCTAATAGGGAAAAAGTAACTTGATTTACATGGGTTAAAAGGAACACTCAAAAAAACCTAAAAAAAAAATGTTAGCTTTATGTGTGGAGTGTGTCCTCATTTTATTTATTTTTTTAAAAATTGCAGTTTTCTATAGAAATTGTCACTTGTTTAAATTAATCTTGTTACACCCCCTGGCTGTCAATCAGACAACCAGCCCTAATACTTCCTGGTTTGGTTAGCTCGGGGGAGCTAAACTCAAGAGTCAGCAACTCCCCAGAGCACCTGCCTTGCAAAAAAAACTTCTCCTTGAACTGCTTCGGGAAGTCTGTGATTGGACAGTCACAGGAAATCTGGGCGGAGTTAGAAAAGAAGGTCTTGCAAAGGCAGCAGACAGATCTACAGCTTTTACAGCAGTTAGCATTACCCCCCGTTGTTTGTATTGGGGCAGTAGAGTGTCCCTTTATCTGTATATTGAAGTTAGGTTGTACACAAACCATGTGACCGTATAAATCACTTGTTTAGAGTATGTGTGCAATGTGGTAAATTTCAATCTTGTGAGGATTTAAATATAATTGGATTATACTGCTACGTAATCTGTTGGCGCTATATAAATGGCAATAATAATAATAATACTGCATTCTCACAAACCTTGTCACCTTGGAAAACACCCTCATCTGCAAATCTTAGTCTATGCAACCCTAATACCCTTTGGCTATGCTAATTGTTAGTTCAAACTACTGATAGATCTTTAGCAGAGTTTCAATGATTTAACATTTCCTAGTATTAGAACAGACATCATAAATTTGACTTTGAACTAGATTTTAGTTCCTTTGAAGATCCTTATATAAAGTCATCCAAAGTCAATGGGTCCTCTTTTTTTTAAAGAATGAATTTCCTGCATTACTCCTCTGTTAAAATATCTCTAGAAAGAAATTCCCTTAAAACAGCTGTAAACAGCTGATTAGGATTCTCAAAAGAATGACCAATGCAATGTGATACATAATGTCCCATATTGTTAAAAATGTCAACTGTCAATCAACTGTTTTGAAAGAAATTTTAAAGCGTTGGAAATGTGTCAACTAAATCTCTCTCTCTCTTTCTCTCTCTCTCTCTCTCTCTCTCTCTCTCTCTCTCTTTGTCTGTCTGCCAGTCTGTCTTCCAAATACTTTACATCTACAATCTCTGACACAATTATTAAAATATCTTTTTAAGCCATCATCAAATCGTGACAGATTATTCGCTGAATATTTAAATGTTTTCTTATGCATCTGTTCAATGCTTCTATAAATAGTCTGAATAATTAACAGCTAACTTTGCAAACGGTATAGCAAGCAGGGTTCACAAAGATTTCTCATCCACTCAGCATGCAATCCTTTACCTGGCAAGAACATTTATCCATAGGCTCTGGGTAGCTGTGAGCAAAAGTTCTGATCCTCTTGGCCTAACAAACATTTCTAGATATTCTTTTAAGAAAGAGCAGTTGTATAGTGTTCAGATTAAAACGCATTGCTAGATTTTGTTATAAATCTATTACAGAATATCTGCTTTATCTGTAAGACTAAGGATGGAATCAAAGTATCGGGAAAATCAATTATTTAATTATTAGTAACAGATTATGTGCTGAACCGTGTGTACGTGTAATATGTAGAATTGAGTATACATAGAATGTTGATACCACTGTATAACTACATTGTGTTTAATAAAGCAATTATTTACACACAGAGCTATGGTCATTCTTATTGCCACCCGGCAGTCTGGACTTGCTAGTCTCTGGGTAGTTTTGGGATATGTATTAGAGTGTGTTATATCATTTTAATACAGCACTCTCTCAAGCTGAATTAAAGCAAAAGGTCTCAAGTAGTGTCCAATCTTGGGAAGAATGGCACATGTATATCCTGGCTCTGACGTAAGATTAAAGGAGCCCCAACTCTAATACTAAAAAGCATGTAATAGAAAAAGGTATGTTACGTTGAATTTTGTACTGGGAAAAAGACAGTGGTTGTGGCAAAATTCATATTATTATTATTATTATTATTATTATTATGTTATTGATATAGCGCCATCAAATTCTGCAGCGCTTTACGATGGGTGGACGAACAGACATGTAGTTGTAACCAGACAAGTTGGACACACAGGAACAGAGGGGTTGATGGCCCTGCTCAATGAGCTTACATGCTAGAGGGAGTGGGGTAAAATGACACAAAAAGGTAAGGATAGTATTAGACTAGTGACAGTTGCAGAAGAGGAATCAGTCAGGAGCTATTAACAGTTTAATTGATACGCTTTTATGAAGAAGTGGGTTTTTTAGCGATTTTCTGAAGGAGTGGAGACTGGGCGAGCATCTACTGGAGGAGGGAAGCGAGTTCCACAGGAATGGTGCAGCCCTAGAGAAATCTTGAAGGCGAGCATTAGAGGTGGGAGTACTAACAGAAGATAGACGTAAGTCTTCAGCAGATTGTAAGGGCCTAGATGGGACATACTTGTGTATTAGGGAGGATAGATAGGAGGGAGCAGCATTATGTAGCAATTTGAAAGCAAGAACCAGAATTTGAAATTGAGCTCTATATTTTATAGGAAGCCAATGTAGGGACTGACAGAAGGGTGAGGCATGGGAGGTGCAGGCGGACAGGAAGATGAGACTCGCTGCTGCATTCATTATGGACTGTAACAGCACAAGTTGGAAGCACGTAAGATCACTGAGAAGCAGATTACAGTAGTCAAGGCGTGAAAGGACAGTGGAATGGACCAACACCTTAGTCGCGTCTGGCGTTAAGTAGGGGCAGATGCGCGCAATGTTTTTGAGATGGAAATGACAGGATTTGGCGATAGATTAAACATGAGGCTTGAAGGAGAGGTCAGAGTCAAAGAGAACACCTAGGCAGCGAGCCTGCGTGGTGGAGCTGATGGTAGCACCGTTGACTTGGAGGGAGACAGACACAGGAGTAACAACACTTGAGGGAGGAAAGACCAGAATTTCAGTTTTGGTCAAATTTAGTTTAAGGAAGTGGGCAGCAATCCAGTTAAAAATAGCAGAGAGGCATTCAAAGACACTAGTCAAGAGGGACGGGGAGAGATCAGGAAAGGACAGGTAGGTTTGTGTGTCATCTGCATAGAAATGATATTGGAAGCCAAAGGAGCTAATGAGTTCACCAAGGGAGAACAGTATAGATGGAGAACAGTAGGGGACCAAGGACTGAACCTTGGGGGAGCAATATCTTGTAGACCGATATTGTGGAGGATGAGAAGAAGCTGTTAATGATCAACAGTGTAAAAAGCCGCAGACAGGTCAAGGAGAATTAGGATAGAGTAGTGACCACGAGATTTTGCAGCGAGTAGATCATTGGATACTTTGGTCAGTGCCGTTTCCACAGAGTGCTTAGCGCGGAAACCAGACTGAAGCGGGTCTAGCAGAGAGCTGGACTCAAGGAAGTCTGTCAATCTCGCATAACAATTCTTTCAAGGATCTTGGATGCAAAAGGCAGTAGCGAGATAGGACGATAGTTGGATGAGGAGTTAGGGTCAAGATTGGGCTTCTATAAAATTGGGGTTACATTTGCATGTTTGAAGGGCGATGGAAATATACCAGAGGAGAGAGAGAGATTGAGAATTTTAGTTAGAGGTGGAGAAAGAGAAGAAGACAGAGTATGGATGAGATGCGAGGGAATTGGATCTAGGGAGCAGGTGGTAGGGCAGGAGGACTGGAGCAGAGCAGAAACCTCTTCCAATGTAGTGGGTGCGAATCAACATAGAACAGCAGAGGGAGTGAAGTTAGGGGAAGTATTGTAAGGGGAAGAAGAAAGATGCTCACTACACAGTTCCAATAATTGTATTCCTTAAATAAGGAACTATAAAAGGACAATACATAACATAACACTGAACATGTATTTTGGGAAATTAATGCCATTGAGGTGTTCTAGAGAGAGTTTAAAAACACAAAAGTGGGTCTTGTGATTGAATTAATGGTTGAAATTCCATACAGTATTTGTGGTCTGGAAATGTAACTTCCAAAATCCCAGGCAAGTGAGGGTGTGCATGTTAGAGTATTAACTTGAGTTAGAAAGCTATTCAATACGTTAAGAACACTTTTAGTGCCAGATGTTTGAGCCTTCTTTGTAAGAGATTGAGGGAACTAGGTAAGATTCCAGGTAAGAGAGATATCAGTGACTCATTCTTCCACTTTTCAAAATAAGAAATGTAAAAGAAAGACGATTCAGCTTTATTTTAATCCAGTAATTCCTTACACCGCCTCTCCAGAAGTATCTATTTGCACTATAGCGCTTCAAGAATGTGACATTGTCCTACAGGAAGGTTCCAAATGTATCTGCATGTAGACAGAAGCCCTGGATGGTTGTGATGAATCCCTCTCCCAGGTCTGTTTTCCAGTCCTCTACATTTTCTATGATTATAAGTGGGTTTTTTGGTTGTTTTTTTTTAAAGAAGTTTCCCAGATAGGACATGGGACAGGTCCATTGATCCTAAAATAAATAAATAAATATTTTCATTACTGCCCATGTGCTCTTGCTATATGATATTGAGAATCCAGAATGAGAACTTGTGTGTAGTGTACAAGTGCTCTCGCTGCTTCTATTTCTCTAACAGCCCAACATCCTCTTATAGACACGTGACAGTGTGGTATGTTCCCTTTCTGCTAGTCTCAATATGTTATGTTTACACTTTTGTCAGATAGTTCGCTACTTCAGCTAAAGTGCAATGTTCTCCCGTAGGAGACAGACAGGCAGACAGACAGACAGACTCCCAACGTAGTGGATACAAATGATGAAATAAGTAACCCTCTGCCTCTTGATTTGAATCAAATGTAAAAATAAAAAAATAAGCTGACGATAAAAAATATAAATTACGCAGTTTAAATGTTACATCTTCCTGGTGGCACATTTTTACCTGTCTAATTGCTCACTGTGTTTGTTTTGGCTGAGGCAGAGTGTCCTGTGTTTCCATGCTCTGATGCATAGATTCATTTTCTGTGATTGATTAGAAAACCACTCAAATTTTCTTAGCAGAACCAACGTGCATCTGTCTTCGAAAGAGAACACACAGCATTGATTCACTCCTGCAGGTTTGGGATAAAAGCTTGTTAAAATTGGGAAATGTGTAGCAAATAACATGTATTAAAAGACTGTTAGGATTAAGCAAAGTGCATTTTCTCTCAAAAGGTAATTTCCTCTTTTTATTAGTCCTGAGTAAACGATTGAAACTTAAAGTATTAAACTGGAAGCCGTCACTAAGAATGCATTATAATTCATGTCTATGGACAGAAAAAAATTAAGAAATGTACAAATTACCCAGAGATCGCCATATTGCATTCATGTCATGGGTATTAATGCCTTTTACTTAACTCTGCCGTAAAATATAAAGACACTGAGATTATAAAGGATTTATCACATCGTATACCCTCATTGGACCACTATTGGCATGTCTTAGTACAGTGTTTCCCAACCCAGTCCTCAAGTATCCCCTATCAGTCCAAGATTTAGGGATTACCCAGTTGTGTCTAAGGTGTTTTTCGAAAAAGAAAAAAAAAACTCTTTAGACACAACAGGGTAATCCCTATATTCTGGACTGGTTGGGGGGTACTTGAGGACTGGGTTGGGAACCCCTGTCTTAGTACAAACTAACATTTTTGTGAAAGTATGTATAATATTTCTTCTGAAAACTGAAAATGTATATTTCAGTAAATATTATCCAATATAAAGTATTGCTACATTCTGTAGTACTGCTCTTATTTTGGAATTTCGTTGTATTTCAGCTCTTCATGAGCCCAGTTTCCTATTTACCATATTGATTAACAACCATACATTATAATTAAAACTGTATCTTCTAATGAGTGATGTTCTAAAAGGAATTAGAGTTGCACCAGGTAAAGAATTGAGAAAAACGTGTTGATTCATGTATCATTGCTGTTTTGTCATCACATTGAAATTTTTATTCAAAATAAATCAAGGAAAGATTTAAACCTGGTGCAACTTATAGCTTATCGGGATTTTCGTAGTAACTTTGTAACCATGGGACTATTCATTAGTAATGTTAAGCAGGGACACTTCATCATGGATGTTGTTGTTCTACATAAACTGAAAACTATCCATTTTCTCTCTCCCACAATGGCAAACATTTAGTAGTAAGGTAGTCCAGATCATTGCTTGATGGTGCCATATTCGGGCAGCCTCTCTCAAATCTAAACTAAACAAAAAAAAAGCTACTATCCCAAATACCTATGTACATATTAATAATAGCATTTTTTAGTACAACTGCAATAGCTATGAAAGTGTAAGCTCAACTGTCAAGCTAAACCTCTTCAGTTAGTCTTATGCTACCAATCTCCCTTGTAGTTAAAAGGCAAAATCTCCACTGAGAAAGAAAGAGGTATTCTTAAGAATCTTAAAATAATTAAAATAAAAGAATTAACCCTAAAAAGAGCAGTGGAACATGGCTCTCTAACACAAACACAAATGAAAAAAAAAACACAGAAAACTCCCCTTTTGTGTTTTTAACCTTAATAGGCCAAACATTTTATTAGTAATATGATATCGGAGATGGGATAAATTAAATCCGCCCAGAAAGGAATGCCTTATACAGCTACAGAAAGCATATATTCCAAAGAGAACCATTGAGCATCAATTTAATTTACTGCATTATGCTCACACATTGTAATAAAGCTTTCACTTTGCAATTCATGTATCTTTTCTGTATGCATTAAAAAACAGGCAAATGATAGGGCAACTGTCATAACAATATCAAGATAAATGACAGGCTAGTGAAAGACAAAAATACCGGACGCTTTAATGTGGAACAAAAATGAAAAAAAATTCAAACATGATCGAATTTGGAGATACTGTTTCTTGAATGACAGAAGGCTTGAGAAAACATTGCACATAAAAAAAATATTTGGCACACTATTGAATTTTTCATATTTTAAGGGAAAACTGTATTTTTTCATATTTATGTAAAATAAACAATTGCGTGAATATTATTTTGTAATGCATACTTATAAGTGAATACCTATTTCCAGTATATCGCCTGGCTTCATTTGCTCCTTGATGTCAGCCATCTTTATGTCCTCTTTGGTCAGCAGCACTGCTATTGAAACCAAAAAACATGCAGGTAATGAACTAACGTGAGAAAATGAGTCCTAACATCACAAACAAGCACAGTAAATCTCAAGCATACACTGTGGGATGGTTTCAGACCTACAAATTTAGAATGGTATTAGAAAATAACGCCTCCGTTTAAAAAGATTTTAATGTATCACATCACTATTAGGACAACTTATCCAATTAATCATCTAAACAATTTGCATAGACTTTAATGGTAACTTCTGTAAATAGGTTATATGAAACGTTTTTGGAACACGTTTTGGAACACATATTAAATTGAAGCCTAAGTCAGGCTTCTGACCAAGCAGATCTACAGGTGGCGGCCGCAATAGATCAAGGGTAAGTCGAGATTCACTGAAAAGGCTTATTAATTTGTATGTACTCATTACAAAAAAATATACAAAATTATAGTACATGTAATATTTTATTTTAAATATTAAAATAAATACAGGGAGTGCAGAATTATTAGGCAAATGAGTATTTTGACCACATCATCCTCTTTATGCATGTTGTCTTACTCCAAGCTGTATAGGCTCGAAAGCCTACTACCAATTAAGCATATTAGGTGATGTGCATCTCTGTAATGAGAAGGGGTGTGGTCTAATGACATCAACACCCTATATCAGGTGTGCATAATTATTAGGCAACGTCCTTTCCTTTGGCAAAATGGGTCAAAAGAAGGACTTGACAGGCTCAGAAAAGTCAAAAATAGTGAGATATCTTGCAGAGGGATGCAGCACTCTTAAAATTGCAAAGCTTCTGAAGCGTGATCATCGAACAATCAAGCGTTTCATTCAAAATAGTCAACCGGGTCGCAAGAAGCGTGTGGAGAAACCAAGGCGCAAAATAACTGCCCATGAACTGAGAAAAGTCAAGCGTGCAGCTGCCAAGATGCCACTTGCCACCAGTTTGGCCATATTTCAGAGCTGCAACATCACTGGAGTGCCCAAAATCACAAGGTGTGCAATACTCAGAGACATGGCCAAGGTAAGAAAGGCTGAAAGACGACCACCACTGAACAAGACACACAAGCTGAAACGTCAAGACTGGGCCAAGAAATATCTCAAGACTGATTTTTCTAAGGTTTTATGGACTGATGAAATGAGAGTGAGTCTTGATGGGCCAGATGGATGGATTGGTAAAGGGCAGAGAGCTCCAGTCCGACTCAGACGCCAGCAAGGTGGAGGTGGAGTACTGGTTTGGGCTGGTATCATCAAAGATGAGCTTGTGGGGCCTTTTCGGGTTGAGGATGGAGTCAAGCTCAACTCCCAGTCCTACTGCCAGTTTCTGGAAGACACCTTCTTCAAGCAGTGGTACAGGAAGAAGTCTGCATCCTTCAAGAAAAACATGATTTTCATGCAGGACAATGCTCCATCACACGCGTCCAAGTACTCCACAGCGTGGCTGGCAAGAAAGGGTATAAAAGAAGAAAATCTAATGACATGGCCTCCTTGTTCACCTGATCTGAACCCCATTGAGAACTTGTGGTCCATCATCAAATGTGAGATTTACAAGGAGGGAAAACAGTACACCTCTCTGAACAGTGTCTGGGAGGCTGTGGTTGCTGCTGCACGCAATGTTGATGGTGAACAGATCAAAACACTGACAGAATCCATGGATGGCAGGCTTTTGAGTGTCCTTGCAAAGAAAGGTGGCTATATTGGTCACTGACTTGTTTTTGTTATGTTTTTGAATGTCAGAAATGTATATTTGTGAATGTTGAGATGTTATATTGGTTTCACTGGTAAAAATAAATAATTGAAATGGGTATATATTTGTTTTTTGTTAAGTTGCCTAATAATTATGCACAGTATTAGTCACCTGCACACACAGATATCCCCCTAAAATAGCTATAACTAAAAACAAACTAAAAACTACTTCCAAAAATATTCAGCTTTGATATTAATGAGTTTTTTGGGTTCATTGAGAACATGGTTGTTGTCCAATAATAAAATTAATCCTCAAAAATACAACTTGCCTAATAATTCTGCACTCCCTGTAAACATATATTATTATTAAAAAAAAAAGTGAAAGAATACCATTTTTTTATTAAGACAAAAGTATGGTGTAGAAATGTCACTGCATAATTAATAGCGCAGAATATATAATTGAGTTTTACACACAGTAGGCCTCTAACAAGTGTACTGAAAATGCTATAAATTATAGGAGAGTCGTATGGGGAGGATTAATCCATAATATGTTTTCCAGTTATATCCCATTTGTAATTAATTTCAGGAACCACTGATATTTGGTATTTTAATTAAATAGTGGGCATGGCACAATTTGTTCATATGGTATGACTAGATCACCATATTCTCATTTGAGATAGAAGGAGTAAGTAACTTCCAAAGATTTGTAAATTCTTTATTTTGTTTAATTTGGTATATATTTATAGTGCATTAAAGGACCACTATAGTGCCAGGAAAACATACTTGTTTTCCTGGCACTATAGGGTCTCTAGGTCCCCGTCCCCCCACCCTTAGGGCTCCCCTCCTGCCGGGCTCTAGTGGGTGGAAGGGGTTAAATCTTACCTGTTTTCCCCCGCCGGGCTCCCTCGGCGCGAGTAGCTCTCCACCTCCTTTTTGCTGTCATCGGCTGAATGCGCATGCGCGGCAAGAGGCGCGCGCGCATTCAAGTAAGTCCGTAGGAAAGCATTCTCAATGCTTTCCTATGGACGCTGGCGTCTTCTCACTGTTTCACAGTGAGAAGCGTGGAAGAGTCTCTAGCGGCTGTCAATGAGACAGCCACTAGAGGCTGGATTAACCCATAGGTAAACATAGCAGTTTCTCTTAAACTGCTATGTTTACAGCAGAAAGGGTTAATCCTAGATGGACCTGGCACCAAGATTAACCTGGTTAATCCTAGATGGACCTGGCACCAAGATTCATTAAGCTGAAGTGGTCTGGGTGCCTTTAGTGGTTACCTCTAATGCATGTTCTGTGTAGTGTTTATCATGTTTGTTCTATATCATATATATTGTATCGCATCGTATCGTATATCGTATATACCTCTAGTGGTGCAAAACAGGCAAAATAGCACAACTATAAAAAAATTCAATATAGATTTTTAGAGAGTGCGATACCCACAGAATAGTAAACTTCTTTTGGGGAGAGGTATATGTCAGCTTGGTCAAGATATATCAATTTGGTCTGAAGAAAAACAAATTCCTGTTAACCAAGAAGATTGAATTTACAGTGTCATTATGACACACAAAACAAGGTATGAGGAACTGGATAAAAAAAATCCAGATATAGCAAAAAAAATCAGAAAAAAATAGTACTCACAAATGCAGCAAAGCCTATCACTGCTGCTTAAACAGTGACAAACATCCACAGTACAAGTCAAACAAATAAAGGCTGGGCAAAATGTTGCTATGTGCACAAACAAAGTGCTACCAAAATTTATTGGAGGACAAAATAATAAACAAACTATGTGCACTTTGTTTGTGCACATAGAAACATTTTGCGCAGCCTCTATTTGTTTGATTTGTACTGTCAAATGACATATTGATAGATGTATCACATTAAATAATATGGTGTGGCACTCTGGGGAAATTAAAGCAGAGTCCAATATTTAACCTGATATACCATAGTGGAGGACCGGTACAATCAATAAACAATACAATCAATAAACAATATGGTTTGACACTCTAGTGGGATTAAAGTGGAGTCCATTGTCTTGCCTGGCACAGTGTGGTGGAGGACTACCTCCAAATTATAGCAATAGTAGATAATCCACAGGCTCTTCTCTGCTTGAAGAGGTGGTTTTGTCAGAGTCTCTACAGATGTTTAAACTGCAATTGGATAAATACTTCCAAAAACATAACATACAGGGATATAATTTCTAATTAGTGGGGTAATAGCTACTTGATCCAAGGAGACATCTGACTGATATTTTGGGGTCAAGAAGGAATTTTTTCCTAGTTTATTGTACTTAAAAAAAATTCAAAGAATAAACAAAAATACATTTTTATTTCTAAGAATGCATGTAACAAACAGAGATACACTTGCCATTTTTAGAAAATTGTTGCAGTCAGACAGAGAATTAGGGTATAAATAAGTTATAATAGCAGTTATATTATGACCTTTATCAATTTACTGAACAGATACATAAAGGAAGATAAGAATGCAATAGGGCATGAAGACGAGAGGCAATTTGATTACGGCAATTGCCTGCATTTCTTTCTGCATGCTCTTGTGATACTCGTTTAAGTCAACAAATAAACAGTTAATGATAGATAATAAAAAGGAGGTCAGGAAACCGTAATATTTGATTGCATTATGTAAAGAGCATTTGACAAACACATATGCCATCACTGCAAGGCCTTTTACAGACTTCAAGGCACCCTTGTAGACCTTTACAATGAATAAACAAGAATTAGCATCTCAATGCACTTGGTGTCCAACTGTGCATAATGGGGGCTAACACATTATTTTGAGAGTTGGAGTTAAATCACAAGTCAAATATATTATTCTGTAGTCACAGACACCAAATAATGGTACATTGAATTTAAAATCTATACTTACAAAAATGATGATGGTCATTTAATCATGAACTGTCTGCGTGACTGGACAAAGATAAGAAAACATCTTAAATAAGTTAAAAGAATATCCAGTTAAACCCCCATTAATTACAGTAATAAAAGAGGCTGTTTGCCTTTCTTGCGTGATATACACATTGTAGCATATTTTCCTTAATTGTCCCTTTTATTAGGTCAATATAACATTTCCTCTTCCATGCTTCCAGTGCACGTAAATACAACATTGTAAAGATAGTTCTTTGATTCCCAGTGTCGACAGTGTCTGTAATCCATGTGTACAGTTAAAAGGAATTCAGAAGCACATTCATTTTCATATTTCCTCTTAGGAACCATTCACCATGGAAATAGCATTCACAAAATCTAATTTAAAATGATAAAAGCGGGTTGAAGCAATATTAAAGTTA
The DNA here is from genome assembly GCF_036172605.1 of Pelobates fuscus. Classification (NCBI taxonomy): domain Eukaryota; kingdom Metazoa; phylum Chordata; class Amphibia; order Anura; family Pelobatidae; genus Pelobates; species Pelobates fuscus. The sequence goes on along the minus strand of NC_086324.1, from coordinate 28,684,020 downwards.
ATAATATATTCAGAATGGAAATTGCTGTTCTGTTTTACAATTCAGAGGTGTTCCTTGCAGTTTTCTGGAATATTAAGCATTCACCTAATAGCAATCTAATTCAGAATTTCGAATGCAAATATTTGCATACAAAATGATTAAAATAATTATTTTGATAGCGGTACGTTTGGCTGGATGTATAAATAACTTCTGCATGATAACCAGGAATGTTAATAGTTGGTTACTAGATCACTCTTCTATTGTTCGTTTGAGGACCATCCCCACCTTTCCAACCCAGCAATCCTTTGGACAATATCCTGCATCTCCTCTTACATTCATTTGAGAAAGATAAAAGGAGATATCAAGTTAACAATGTACAAGTAAACATCTGGCCATGGACTTTTCTGTCACCACATATGCTCAATGTAGACACTAGGTCATTATTCCATCTTGACAATACATTAATTGATTGCGATGTTCTTGTCAATCACCTTTTCGCTTGCAAGTTAAATTACATCTGTGGCCCAGCACGAAATGAGCATCTTTAGAATGAATAACTTGAGAGTACAAAATATAGACGCTACAATATATAAATAGTAAGTCTATGAGCTTTCTTGCATGATCGGCGACTTATCGTTTTATGAATTGTTATTAAACTATAAAAATAACGAACCTAAAAAGTTCTTGTTTTTCCGAGCCTTGAAAAGAAAAAGGATGGCACTCCTAAAACTCTGTTTAGTTTTACATTTTTTGTAAATGGAGTTGATTCTTTAAGTAGGAGCAACGATTAGCATGTAAGTTTTTGGACTGTAAATATTATTTGGTAGCAAAATAGTATCCCTGACTCCAAAAGGCAAACTGATTAGTCACTGGTCAGTCTTAAAAGATATATATTTGTTTAATAATGTTTGATATTGCATAATAATATCATATGTTATAATCATTTATATTGCACAAGTGTATTTACACTGTATACGAACGCAGGGTATCAGAGGACTATTAGCGTAATCTCGAAAGTCAGTATTTTTGCTGCTGAATATTCTATTTTTGATTTAATAAAAAACGTATCAAGTTGTATAAAAAACATTTTCTCTGTCTTAACTGGATAGCAGAACATGTGTGTCCTTATTGACACTCCACACCAGTCCTTTGATAAATCAGGAGGCGTGCAATGTAGTTCTTGTACTTTTATTTCAATTCTATTTTTTGCACCAGTCTTTGGAACAAATGGTTGATCTCAGCACAAGTCCTATAATCCGTCCATCTGTCTATCTATCTGTCTCTCTATCCGTCTATGCATCCGTTCATGTATCACACACAGAAGAGAAGCTTTGAATAAAACAAAAAATAAGAATTTACATCCCAAAATTAATTTTGCTTTCCTTTGTATAATATTCTTTGACAGAAAATAGAAACTAATGCCAAGCAATAGAATGTTACGTACGACTGATAACCTGTGACTTACAAAATATTGTATACAAAACATACTGCCAGGCCAATAGATTTCATTTGCCCAAGGGAACAGCATTAAATTGCACATTTTAATGAGAAGAGCATTTGTTCATTAATCAGCATATATTGATTGTTGTTGATGTACATGTCAAGGACAATATAACTGATACCCACTGAAGTTCAGAGACTACATAAATGCTCCACTAAACATAAGGATGTACTGTACATCAATGGCATGTTCACTAAACATCATGTTTAATTAAATTAATATGGAAATATTCTCCAACTTGGTGGTCGATTTAAAATGTTTGCATAAGTTTTTTGATATTTTAAAAAATAACTGACTAAACTGAGCATTTTGGCTTTCAGTTCCCAATAATAGAACCGCAGAGGTTAACATAAACCATCTTACATGTGAAAATATCCCGCATTTTATTAAGCTTTGCTTTTATTGTAATAATCATCGAATGGCTAATTGATAAATATGCTCAAATTAGAAATAAAAGCAAACCTTTTGTAGATACTTTTTCTGTTCTATTTTATACTGAACTTGTTATAGCACAGCTCACTTTTTACAGAAATAAACTTTGAACAATTTAACAATTTTGAGCAGATCCATAAACAAAGTATAAATATGCCAAGAGTGGGAAAATATGGAATTATTAATTGTATGACAATTTATATTCATATCATGTTTTTACACTTTTTTGCACTTCACTGATTTTGTGTTTTGTGTTGTGATTTTTTTTAGAGACTGATTCTGTCTTGAAAAATGTTGTTTAGTACACTGAACAAAATTATAAACGCAACACTTTTGTTTTTGCCCCCATTTTTCATGAGCTGAAATCAAAGATCTAAGACTTTTTCTATGTACACAAAAGGCCTATTTCTCTCAAATATTGTTCACACATCTAGAGGAAGGGAGAATGTATTTTTTGGTTCAAGCTTAAAAATACTTATTTGCTTACAAGTTTCTACGTATTCTTCTAAGTCACCAACTAAACTCATCCAACATATAGCAAAGGTTTGTTTTATTCTATTCCATACATTTACTTTGCTGTACTGTTATCCCAATCTATAGATATTTTTTTAGGTTTTGGCAAGTGGCATTCTGTGAAAATGCTTTGAAAAACCACTGTAGAAACATATTGCTGCTCTTTGCTTCTTTCTGTGTATACTGCTAAATATATATACTGCTATATAATAGCCCTTATATGCTGTTTGTTCATAAAAAAAATTGTGTGTGCCTGTTTAAGATAGTTTACAGTTGGTAATCAATCCTGGATGATTTAAGAATACTGAAACATGGTTAATTTCATTTATATATTAGCTCCCAGGGAGACTGCATAAAGTCACATTAAAATCATGTATTTCTCCCCAAGATACCAATGATAGCAGAACATCTATTAGATATGGCTGAGCACACAGTGAGATTTCATATTTCATTAAAGTATTTACTTACAGTGCTTTGAGGATGTACTATAGAATAATTATTTATTATATAATTGCCATGCTAATGACTTGCAGCTAATTGTGAGCAGAAAAACATATACTCACAATATAAATGGAATTTTTTACACTATTTTAATGTAATCACCACCATAAATTGGTTTATTTTAATGCCTGAAGCCAGAGGTAAATACAGCTAATGTCGTTGCAAGTCATTAGTAAGTTTCACTAATGAGTCAGGCTTCAATAATTATTACAGGAACTATAAATACTGCTAATTGCAACATTTAATTTATAAAAAACAAACAATGAGACATGTAGGATCCCTTAGAAGGCAAAATATTGAACAAGAATAATCAGATGCATACTTTATTAATGGGAATTGGTGGGACTGTCATATTTTGGTTGTGTGGGACAGTCGTCACTTGGTTCTTTAATCCAACAAAATTTCCTTCTGTGTGTGCCTGGAAATATACCTGAATTTTATCTCCCCTTTTGTGTGTCTTACAACCCTTACAATCCCCCTTGCATATCTATTACTTTCCCTCAAGCCCTTTTGTGTCTCTGTTACTCCACCCCTGCCCCTTTGTGTGGCTCCAATTTCCCCTCCCAGCCCTTACGTGTGTTTTACTCCCTTAAGTCTCTTTGTGTGACTCCTACTTCTCCCTAGCCCGTTTGTGTGTCTCTTAACTCCCCACAGCCCCTTCGTATGGCTCTTACACCCCCCCCCCCCCATTTAAATCAATGTTTTCTTAACCCAGCCCTTTTCTGTGCACCCTGCTCCCACCAGCACTTCCTATAGTCAGGGCCGGTGCAAGGATTCTTGCCGCCCTAGGCAGCAATCCATTTTGCCGCCCCCTCATAAAGGCAACTACATTCTCTCACATGTTTATTCACTAAATTCTGAATTGCAATGAACACACTGCGTAGAAAAACTCATCTAGTATATGCATCCATATAAACACACTGCCTAATACATCCATCCACACAGACTGCTTATTACATACAATCAACCATATGCACATTACATAAATCCTCACACACACACACGCCTAATAAATACATTCATACACTCATACTGCCGAATGCATAGATCAATACACACGTACTGCCTAATGCATACATCAGTAGACACATACTGCCTAATAAATATATCCACACACTCTTTTTCAACGTATTTGGTGCTGTTTAATTTGTAATAATATTGAGATTTAATTTATGTTACTACAAAATTTTTTCGGTTTAATATAGAATTCTATTAATATATATTTTAAATATCATTTAATATATAAGTATCTAATTACATGGTCACTCTGACATACATACACATTTTCACTAACACTTTCACTGACATGCAATGTCACATACACATTCTCACTTACACACACTCTCACTGACATACACAGTGTCGCTTACACACTCACTGACATACAGTGCCAGTTACACATTCACTGACATACACAGTGTAACTAACACACACACGACACTCACACACTATCACTGACATACACACAGCTTCACTTACACACACACAATGACACTCACACACTATCACTGACATACACACAGCTTCACTTAGAGACACAAAATGACACTCACACACTATCACTGACATACACATAGCTTCACTTACAGACACACAATGACACTCACACACTATCACTGACATACACACAGCTTCACTTACACACACACAATGACACTCACACACTATCACTGACATACACACAGCTTCACTTACACACACACAATGACACTCACACACTATCACTGACATACACACAGCTTCACTTAGAGACACAAAATGACACTCACATACTATCACTGACATACACACAGCTTCACTTACACGCACACAATGACATTCACACAATATCACTGACATACACACAGCTTCACTTACAGACACACAATGACACTCACACACTATCACTGACATACACACAGCTTCACTTACAGATACACAATTACACTCACACAGTAACACACACAGTATCACACACACACACTGTCACTCAAGCACAAACTCATACCACTTTACATATAGTCACAATTTATTTACACCCACAAACACAGCAATCAATACACACAGACCAATTTACCATCATACACTCATACTCATAATCAGTTCCACTTACCTTCAGACGGATCATTCATAAGTGCTGTGAATGGAGCAGAGGGGTCCAGCCTGCAGGTAGCTGGTGCTGTTCCTGGTGGGGGGAGCAGGAGAGCCGTGCACTGTGAGCACAGGCTGCTTCCTGTTCCCCTCAGAGTGCTTCCGGTGTTCACAGGCAGGGGGCCGCAGGGATATTAAGTCATGTCCCGGCTTCCCCTGCCTGCTGGAAGCACAGAGCTCTGCTCAGGTGCTGGGGTTACAGCAAACCCCTCTCCCGAGCAGGCAAGCAGCTGCATGGCTGCGCTGGGGGGTGGCTAAGAAGCCGCTCGCCCAGCACAGCATCCCCAGACAGCAGCAGCAGGGCAGCCTACCAGAAAACCTCCCGGTGGGCGCCCCCCAGAGGCCGGCGCCACAGGTGAATGCCTTATTCGCCTTAATGGTAGCGCCGGCCCTGCATATAGTTCGTTTTCTCCTCAGCCCCTATGTGTGTCTCTTTCCTCCCCAGCCATCAAGGCATAGATATACAGACAAATAGACTTACATGCAAAAAACAATGTACAGACACAGGCACATAACCAAACAGGCACACATATATAGTTATTTAGGCACACAATAACAAAGATATACATATACACAGTCATAAAAGAAACACGATTAAACAAACAGTCATACAGGCACACAGTCATAAATCTACATGTATAGGTACACTGTCAAATAGAAACAGGCATACAGTCATACAGAGACATATAGAGACATAAAGACACAGTCATACAGAGACACACAGACATACAGAGCCATACAGACATAGTCAGGCAAGGCCATGCAGTCATACAGAGACATACAGACACATTCATGCAGAGACATACAGAAAAGGGCATACAGGGACACACACAGACACAGACATACAAACAAAGGCATACAGAGTCATCCATACAGTCATAACCATATACTAACTTCTCAGCCCTGTGAAATCTGTGTGGGGAGCATAATGTCTGGCTTTGTGGATCCTGCATCCACTACAAAAACACACAAACACATCCACTACATACTGCATACAATACACACTTCATCCACTGCACAAACACAGACCCCTGCATTCACTTCGCACACCACATCCACTATACAAAAACAGACATTACATACACTACATATTAAGCATGAATAAAAATCACATTATTGCTAATAATAATTTGTACAAATCGAGTGCAAGAAAATAATGCAAGATAGATTTATGTATCAATCCTGATAGTTAAATACCTCATATGTCTATGATCTAAATACATTTTTGGTAGATAATTCTAACCCTATACCATCCATCTACTAACTCTATACCAACCCTACCCCTAACCCTGTGCTTCCTCTAACATAACAAACACATCTACCCTAATTGTAGCCTTGTGCTTAATCCTATTCTATGACTAACCATAAAAGCATTGACCCTAGCCTGGCATTAACCTTTACCCTACACTAAACCAACACTAATGCTACCCCTATTTTGAGTCCTACATACAGCTCCTCTGTCAGTCTAAGACCATTAAACATGGTACCAGTTGACATAGCGAAGCTCGAGATTTCGATTGATACCTGGGTCTTCCCAAAGTGAGTAGAGATTTAATGCTCACAATAAAACTTTAGGACTTCCCATGTCATCCTAACGACATTAAAGCTAACTCTGTGAAGGACGACATTGAAGATTCTAATGTCATTAATGTGTTAATAACTACACATCTAATTTGAAGAAGGAAAATTACTGTGAACATTAAATGAGAATATAAAATTCCCTTTGAGCTCACATTGTAGACTGTGTGCAAATAGTATCAAATCTGTTTTGGATTTAATAATGTAAGCAAAACCAAATCATGTCATAATTCAATCCAAAACAGACTGTCAGTAGCCAACATACTGTCCTACATCATGTGCTTGTTTATAATCACATTGCAACAGCAGCCAACTGACTCTGAACGCAAATCTGTTAAGTACAAAGTAGGTGGTTAGTGAACTTTCATATTCCGAATGTCCTAGACTTAACAATGATTGAAAACACATCAATAGTTAATTTATGATAACAACATTTCGATTGCTTGTTGCATGATATAAGTACTTATTAGTGGTTTAAAACAGGGTTTTTCAAAACATATAACAGTACAAAAAGTGCTCATTGATACCTCCATCAGTAAGATTTTTCTATAACACTTTGCGTTTAGACTATGGGATTTATTCAGTATAAAGCAAAGCTTGGCCTGTTGACTATTGATTTTTGTTTGGTCCCTCAATGCACATTCTACACCAAACGTTCTAGATCGAATTTAGCAGTCAGTGAGTGAATGGAGGACTTTGTATTCTCTGAATACTCTAGATCAGGTGTAGGCAACCTTCCAGATGTTGTGGATGCTTTGACTGCATTATGTCTGAAAGAGCACTACGGGAGATGGAGTCCATAATATGTAGAGTGTTGAAGGTTACCTACCCCTGCTCTGGAGGAATTTGTTGCAACAGTTGTCATGATGCCTTGTGTAGTACATATGTTTGATGTAACTGCACTTAAGTCTGTAAGGATTATACAAACATACTCACTTATATACTAAACAGTTATTTCAGTGCTGAACAATTTTATTAGTTTTATTAAAAACACCTAATCTAGGCAAAAAATAATGGGGGTTTAGTTACATTATATGATCATACATTGCATAAGCCTGCCACAACGAGTGAGTGCACTGGATTTCATTTTTACTGTATTTATTGGCTCCCAGCAGCACCCCATTTAAGTATGTTTAGGTGAGTGCAGCCAAACCCTTGTTTTCTCCTATATGAATATATTTAGGAGCCTAGCCAGCTCCTTGGTTTTGCACCCCTCTCTGTTACAGGTGCCTCATCTCAGGATCCTATTTAAGCCTTGTACTGCAAACTCGAGATGGAAGGATTTCCCCAAATGAGCAGCTTATTTAGCAGACAGAGTAGGACCTGCCAAAGATGGGGTACATTGGCGTTGTGGCAGGCTTGTGCAATGTATGATCATATAATGTAACTAAACGCCCATTATTTTTTGCCTAGATTAGGTGTTTTTAATAAAATTGATAAATTTGTTCAGCTCTAAAATAACTGTTTAGTAGATACGTGAGTGCACTGGATTTAATTTTTACTATATATATATATATATACATAATTATTATTATATATAAGTATATAAATATATTTATTTTAAAAAAAAAATGTTTGCAGTATTTACTGCACACTCCAAACATTCTATTTCTGCTTCTATTACAGACCCTGTCCCAAATCGTGCAAAATAGGAGACAACATATAATCACTATCAATATTATAACTCAAAATATCTGTAAAGGCTAAATTATTACATGAAACATTCAAACTCTGTATATTGGGTATCATTTTAATTATTCTTAAACAGCACTTTTTATACACAGCTTTATCCTACATTTGCCTGCTAGCTATGTACTAACATTTTCAAATAAACATTACACTTTTTAAATGAAAATAAAAATACAAAAAGTGTCCACACCTGATACTAAGAACCATGATTTAATGGTAATGCTTAATGTGTCCTGTTCCTTTGATTTTCTTGTGCAATCAAGAGCTTTAGTATTACAGTAGATTTCAGTAAATGATATTTTGCGTCCAAGGGTATGCCAGTTTGTTTAATTTAAGGATTTTAGTCAAAATAAAATCACTAAATTCTTTAACAGTCTGCTATGAGTTTGCGTATGTTGTTGTCTCAGCAAACACTTTATACCTTATGATACTATTCATAGAAAAATTACATGTCAAAGAACAGCACCCTATCAACATGTATTTTTAATTTCTCTCTTAGGTCTCTGTGCTATTGGAAGTGATAAAACCTGCAATACATATTTTAATCACTTCCACACTAAGTCTACAAGTTTATCACACTGTCATGCTACATTAAGTGTGAAGGCAGCTTTTATTGAAGTTATAATTTTACACTCATAACCAGGGCTACCATTAGGGGGGTACAACCAGTAAAGTTGTTTGGGGCCCAGGCCCTATATATATCCAAAGAGTCTCTCTCTCTCTCTTTACACACACACACACCAATTATTATTATTATTATTTTTATTGCCATTTATAAAGCGCTTTACAATATTATGAGAGGGGGATTTAACTATAAATAGGACAATTACAAAAAACTTACGGGAACAATAGGTTGAAGAGGATCCTGCTCAATCGAGCTTACAGTCTATAGGAGGTGGGGTGTAAAACACATTAGGACAGGAATTTGCAGTCAAATAAGGTGGGAGTGAAGCAGAGCTGGAGGATAGAGTAAAGTGCTGCCCTTTAGGAGAGAGCAAGAGACAGGTATGTGAGGTAGAGGTTAGTCTTGAAGGCCATAAGCTTTCCTAGAGAGATGGGGTTTAAGGCACTTCTTAAAAGATGCAATACTAGGGGAGAGTCTAATGGTGGTCGGCAGGCTATTCCATAGGAAGGGAGCCGCCCACGAGAAGTCCTGCAAGCGTGAGTTGGCCTTACGGGTGCGGACAGCAGCCAGGAGGTGGTCACGGGCAGCGCGGAGAGACCGAGAAGGGACATACCTATGGATCTGTGAGGAGTTATAAGAGGGGCTAGAGTTGTTCAGTGCTTTATAGGTGTGAATTAGTACCTTAAAATGACTCCTATAGCATACAGGAAGCCAATGTAAGGACTGGCAGAGGGGTGAGGTGTGAGAGTAACGACCAATCAGGAGAGGGTTACAATAATCCATGCAGGAAATTACTAGAGCATGGACAAGCTCCTTGGTAGCATCTTGTGTAAGAAAGGGGCGGATGCGGGAGAGAGAGATTGAGATTCAGAAAGCGGGAGGACATCCAGTTAGAGATGGAAGAAAGGCAAGCAGTGACACGTTGCAGGACGGCAGGGGAGAGGTCCAGGGAGGAGAGATATAACTGGGTGCCATCAGCGTACAGGTGGTAGTGGAATCCAAAAGAGGTAATAAGTTTGCCAAGAGAGGCAGTATAAAGAGAAAATAGAAGGGGACCAAGGACAGAGCCTTGGGGGACTCCAACCGAGACAGAACGAGGGGAGGAGGTATCATTAGAAAAGGAGACACTGAATGAGCGTTGGGAGAGATAAGAGGAAAACCATGCGAAGACAGAGTCACAGAGACCGAGTGATTGAAGAGTTTGAAGAAGGAGAGCATGATCAACGGTGTCAAAGGCTGCATAGAGGTAAAAAAGAAACAGTATGGTCTTTGGATTTAGCTGCGATTAGCTGCGATTTTATATATATATATATATATATATATATATATATATATATATATATATATATATATATATATATTTATATATATAGAGTTACTGGCCCCTGCTAGCTTGTACAATGAAGAGGGGGACCAGAAGACTCATCTTCCACCTCTGCCAGCCGGGAAGGAAACCCTCTCATTCTCTTGCAAGCCACAAGAGTGTTGCCACGGGTTGCCATGACAATGCTCCATGCTGCGTACGATGAATTCTGGAGCATTGCCATGGCAGCCCACAGCTCACAAGAGAAGGAGAGGACCTGCTGCTTGAGAGATGGAAGCTTAAGCTCATTGGCCCCCTCTGCATTGTACAAATAGGGTATGACACCAGACCACGAGAAAATCTAGTGTTCCCCTTTCCTGGTCACAGGTAAGAGACAGGGATGGGAAATAAGCAAAATGAATTAAAAAAAAAACTGCTCACCTCCCTGGTCCTTATTCAACACCTCAAACACACACACTGCATGCACTAAACATACAATCAATGCATTTACCACACACACTGAATCCACTACACTAACACAGACATTGCATCCACTGCGCACACTGCATCCACTACACTACACACCACTACATCCATACAAAACACTTACTGCATCCACTACACAGACAATGTGTCCACCACACACACTATATCCACTATACAAACAAAAACACTGCAACCACTACAAAATCACACACTGCATCCACTACCCAATTCAGACACTGCATCCACTATACACACTGTACCAACTACAAAAACACAGTTACTGCATCCACTACAAAAACACACACACTGCATCCACTACACAGACACAGACTCTGCATGCACTACACACACTACATGCAATACACACTGCATCCACTACACAAACACACACACTTCATCCACTACACAAACACATACACTGTATTCACTACACACACTGCAACCATTGCAAAGACACTACATCCACTACATCCACTACACACACCACATCCACTACACAAAAACAGGCACTGCATCCACTACACATACTGCATTAATTATACACTTACACACTGCATCCACTATATATATATATATATATATATATATATATATATATATATACACCCACCTTGCATTCACTAAATACACACACTACATCTATTATAAACACACAGCATCGACTTTATTTATCCTTGTGGGTGGACTTGGGAGTGGGTCCTGTGTGTAGACTCATGGGCAAGCCCAAAAGACCCAGGTCTTGACCTTTGTAAGGTGCCCAAATTTCTGATGGCGGCCCTGCTGGTAACACCTTAACCCACAAGCTGATGCAGAAAAACTCAGATCTTATTTGTGTGCTAACCCTTATCCTTATAATTATTGGATGTGATAAATTCTTTAGTCTTAGCAACAGAATAGGGAAACAGATGATAATGTATCGCTTTAGCTGTTTTATCACACAATGGACACAATAACATAGAAACATAGAAACATAGAATGTGACGGCAGATAAGAACCATTCGGCCCATCTAGTCTGCCCAATTTTCTAAATACTTTCATTAGTCCCTGGCCTTATCTTATAGTTAGGATAGCGTTATGCCTATCCCACGCATGCTTAAACTCCTTTACTGTGTTAACCTCTACCACTTCAGCTGGAAGGCTATTCCATGCATCCACTACCCTCTCAGTAAAGTAATACTTCCTGATATTATTTTTAAACCTTTGTCCCTCTAATTTAAGACTATGTCCTCTTGTTGTGGTAGTTTTCTTCTTTTAAATATAGTCTCCTCCTTTACTGTGTTGATTCCCTTTCTGTAAATGTTTCTATCAATGTTTCTATCATACCCCCCCTGTCTGGTGACCTATGTAGGCTAACTCATTAATATTGAATGTTTGCAACTAGCTGAGTATAGTAGTTCACAATATAAAATTTGTTTCTTTTTTGCATCTTAATCAGAGCGACAGTATATTCTGAGTGCATAGATACTGGTTTCCTTGGAAATAGTAACCATGTGATAGATGTCAGAATGCTGTACAGCCCGCTGTCATCTATTTATATTTTTCAGGAGAGTATTTTTGAAATGCTATTTTAGACCGTCTCTTAATTTAGTAAGTAAATTATCAGGGGAGCAAAATCCATGATACATTTTATTCCACATCATTCAAATTTTCCTCAATTTGTAAAATTGATTATTTAATTATGAAGAAAACTATTAATTATTCTTTTTATCAAACTTCAGCCTGGTGTGGGACATCTCAACTGTACTGCTTCCTTTTTCTTTTTTTTACAGACACCTACTTTATATGGGACTGATTCCAAATATTCACAAATTCATAATGGGACATCCCCCTCCTTTAATTCAAATATTTAACTTTTCTTTAATATTATTATTAAAAAAAATGTATTCTTTATTTTGGTTGTGCAAGTGGTTACAGGTGATTAACAGATGCCACAACTGCGTCTTTCAAGATTTACAGTAGTTATGTAGTGGCATAGAAATTTGCAATTTTTTTTATATTGTATATCTTGCTTAACTAAACGGTTATGTTGTCAAAATATGATTAACTAGCATAAATTAAACAAAATAATTAATGCGTGACGTTGAGTACATCGGCATTTGTGGTAGGCATACTGATTTACACATAAAGCTTAAACTTCGCCAATGAAACCGTACATTTGCTGTCTCACATAAGATAAAATCAGGAGTTGGTCAGAGAAGACAATATCGAGCTGTTAGCGGTTTTGAATGACATGCTGAGATACTTAAATGTTCCGCTGTGTACGGAGGCAGGGAAGTTGAAACAGGCAAAATTAAGCATGACTTAAGCGGCCACAGGTCGTTTTACGTATAGCAAAATCTCACAGGGGCTGGTGAAGCAAGTGGTAAAAGTTGTAACATGCTAGACTTCTTATGGAGCCTGTCAAGTGCTATGCAACAATAGAATTCTACATATGAAACATATCTAGGCTCTAGGCTTTACAGAGTTAAGCAATGCATACATATCTAGCATAAGAGTCTCGGCCCCTAGATTGTAGAGGCTCATCAATAACTGGTTTCACATGTTAACTGACCGACCACTGAGCCATAACACCTCCCTGCCAGTCTGTATGTTACGTCGATCAGCCAATGCCCACGACTGGTAGGCCGCCGCTCCAGGGTGCCGAGAGTGCACCTTTAAGAGTGCGTGTGTGTTGCCAGACCCGGAGTTCTCTACATCACTGCATCGCCGTCTGGTATTTTAGCCTCCGGCTCGGGTCAGATCCCTGGCCCTGTGGTGTGTGTTTCTTCCACCATGGTGAGTTAGTAGCAGGGGGTCTGGGCTTGGTTTCTCTCTGGTATGTGTGAGGGTGGATGTCGGAGTCTGGTAGGCCTGTCGCCGTTTCCCGCCATTTTAAGCTCAGAGGATGGCTCTGTCTGGAGGCTGTTCTGGGAGTTCGAGGTGGGCCTCATCTCAGGTGGCGTCGGGTAGCCGGGCAGATTCACGCCGCCACACTTCGCATCACCAGCTTGAAGTGTCGACCCCTGGTGGGAAGCGTTGTCCAGAGGCTTGTACGAAGCTGGTCAAAGAATGATTGGGTGTGCCTGGGTGGTTTAGCAGTCGTGTTTTGTGCCGCCATCTTGTGTGGGCCCCTGGAGGCTTGTACGTTTGTGGGCTTGGTCGTTTGTTTGAGCCGCTGTGTGGGGGTTGTCGTCCCCAGCGAGGACTGGGATACCGGGATATAGAGGGGAGGGTAGCAGGGCAGCATCCGAGTGAAGCTTATGAGCAGATCCCGTGCCAGGAGATCGGCCGCTTCCCCCAGGCCTCAGGTCCGCTCTAGTGTAGGCCGCATAGCCCGTTTGGGTGCTCGGTTCGTTTTTCGATGCGGGACAGATATCATTCTGTTCCCTGTGTGGTCCTGTATCAGCTTTTGGGCACCTTGTGCTGCTGGCATGGTTAAATTGACCAGGATAAACGTTTTTGTGCCCACTGGCTTGAGAGCCCTCATGGAGCACGTCCGGCCATCTTGGCTGTCAGACCCCGCCCCCTCTTTAATATTATTTAACTTTCGATATGCCTTGTTCTGCTGGGCCATTACTATTTTTTTCATATTTAAACTTTCTCCCCTTTCCTGTTTGGTGAAATTAGTTTGAAGAGGTATCTGTTTTACCTCAAAAGGGAGTATGTTAAAATTTTGGCAATGCTTACAGAGTATTTTTTACAAACTTTCATATTTCCTTGTTTTACTTACTAGAGTTTATACTCCTACATAAGCCTAATTTTTAACGTTTCTTAAGCAACATAAAGAACTTATTCTACCTGCAAAGTGTTCACAAGAAACATTACTAAGCGTGTTGTATTGCTTGTAACATACTAAACAAATGTGTGTTATGTTGCTTTAGATGTTTCATGACATAGTGCTGTGCATTGTTTTTATCCATTCACATAATTGTTTTATATGTGACTCAAAAATATTTCCTCTATTTGCGCTATAGATACAGGTATTTGTCGAAAATGTGATATCTGATTTATATCACATCAGGATCTAAATCTCAGATTAGCATTATTTTTGTTTTTTTCATAGCACACAATGTATCATTATAAATATGAATATTCCATGAACTTATAAAATAAGAGTCAGGTTAGCAATAGTAGTAGGGTTCCTTTAATGTTAAGTAAACACTGTGAATGACATTCAAATTAGCTAGGCTAGTGACAGGCTCATTTCCCCCACCACAGAATTCATGGCTTCACAGATGATCCTAGGCTTATTTGGTTATTCACCAATGATATTTGACTCCGATCCTATCTTCAAAGTGACCTGCAGGTCATCAGATCACGGCACGCTCACATTGGTAAAGCAGTGAGTGTAAGGGTATAGTGTTATCGGGGCGATACATGAAAATCCATTATTATATTTTCTAATGTATTATTATATTTACACAGCATTATGTGAACATTTAAAAATTAACTAACACTGAGCTACCAGTTGTTCACATGGAACGTTCCCTACTACTACTACAGTTCCTGCCTTAGACATGTGTTTCAATAATTCATCTTTCATCACATCTTGTTACAGCCAGGTAAGGCACAGTGACCGTTTCTTGGTTACTTTAGGTCTGTATTTCTACACCAATGTGACAAACATGTCGCTCTCTATTCCTAAAATTGTGCTACACCATTTGGTTCTCAATTTGTCCCGTTTTGTCTGTGTAGATGCCAGGACCATGCAGCTTATTTTAATTTAATGTTACTTTCTCTTTGGATAACTGCACATAAAATGCGTTTCCAGCACATGATCTCTGTTCTTTACAAATATTTTCGCTATGACATTAATTATTCTCCTTGTTTCCCTTCTTTATATAGTAAGCCACTGGGTAAAGTGTTCTGTCAAAACCGAGAACAATGGTTCAGTCAGTATAAAGATGTTGCACGACACTTTCAGTATAGAGATGTCCGATGAAACATCATGTTCCCAGCTAAATGTAGTTTTTTTTTCTGTATTTCTGCTTATCTTACAAGGATGAATGGGAAGCAGCGTAGTAATCCTTCGACACATCGCTCCTTATCAAGTTTAAATAATATTCAACAAGGTTCCTTAACCCCTTAAGGACACATCACATGTGTGACATGTCATGATTCCCTTTTATTCCAGAAGTTTGATCCCTAAGGGGTTAAAGCAGGTCTTTTTCATCCACACAGGTAAATGCCCCAATACATAATCGATGCTCTATAGCAGGTGTAGGGAACTTTCAGCACTCCAGATGTTGTGGACTACATCTCCCATAATGCTCCTACAGCCATATTGCTTGCAAAACATTAGGGGAGATGTAGTCCAAAACATCTGGAGTGCCGAAGTCTGCCTATCCCTGCTCTATACACTATTTCTTTATCATATAGAATCATATTAGTTTCAAATTAGTTTGGGTTTGAAACATCATTTCCAGTTCACCCAAGGTAGGCAGCAAGCAATTATAAAATTACACATGCGTCTGTATACACAATTTACACACTATGTATGCTAATTCTATTTCTGTCTAGCATACAACGTGCGACTTATGATGTCACGTGGACTGACATTACGTATAGCTGGTATTCATATCACCATTTCCTGTCCAGTATTGTATAATTTTTCATTTATTTTTTGGTCATATAATTCATCCACCGTGCAAATGAGATTGCTTGTGTTGCTGCATAACTATACGGTAATATTTTTGTTTATTATTTCTCATTATGATTGTTAATTAACACATCACTTTTTTTCCATTTAAAGGTATAAACAGGCAATACGCCACCGTCATCACTTGGCAGAATGCCGTAATGGATGCACATTGAGTTCTAAGCGCTAAATGGCACATTGTGGCAATCTGAGAAAAATATGAAAATGGAAATCGTGGAAAAAATTTTAAGATTTAACTAAAATGGAGATTTGATCCATGTCAGTTGGGTTATTCACGAAACTTCAAATAACATCAAATTAAAATACCACTGAAAAAAAAAAAACTCATCTGGCAAAACCATCTAGATCAGTTATAGTTTTGGACTATTCAACTCTAGTTTTACAATTCAGACTTCAGCTTGCTTCATTTCTCCTACAATTTAGAGTTTGGTAAATCACCTGCTAATCTTACAAATACGTTGTCAAGCCATCACAGCTCAAATAGGACAATGCCCTTAGCACGAAACCATACATCAAACCATTATCTGTTAGGGATATGCCACCGGGCCTTTGTATAGTGCACATCATTATACTGATTAGTAGGTTTCATGTCAGTACATCTCCATATGATGTTGTTCTTAAAGAGTGAGTGAGTGAGTGAGAGACAAATATATACATACGTAGAGAAAATATGTTACAATTTGAAATAATAGCACGTCTTTATATGTACATTGTTTTTTTAAAAATGTCTCCTTCCTCTTTTCGCACTTTAAACAAGGTCGCATCAATGTTACTGTGCAGCACTTCATTTATAACAAGAACGTTATATGACTTTCCGTCAATGTTTTTAGTCCGTCACCTGTTATGTTTAATTAATTACTAAAGCACTTAGCGTGCAACATTTTGCAATGCATCTTGCTTTAATCTTCGCTGTATCCTAGATGCCTAATGGATCTGGATGGGATATGCAGAGTAAGGAAAAGGTTTGAAACCGAATTTAAAAGCAAGCCATGTCAATCCTAAACGCAGTCATTGTACCAAGTCTGTACATTTTATTAGGCAATGGTTTACTGCAAAATATCTACAGATTCCAAACTCACATAAACAGCCTCTTGAATTCTTTTTTTTTTTTTTGGAGTTAGATGCAAAATCATGTTGGCGTTTTATTATAACTTATTTTTCCATAAATCTGAGCAAACATAAAAAAAAAACAGTAAAAATAAGATACGACAGGAAATGCAATTTATTATGTTTTGGAAATAGTGTATTATCATATTATTTTCGTATTACCTGTTTTTTTTTCTAATTTCCATTATTTATTTATTGACCCTCTTGCTAAAGCCTTATCCTATTTTTCTCTTCCCTTGCCTTTTCCCATTTACGTTTCCCAGTCTGTCATCCCCCATGGTCTTCAATTCCATTCCCCCCTCTTCCCTCCCAACCTTGCCTTCTAATTCTCCCTAGAGAGAAGGGGGGCTCTTCTTTTAATTTTATATCAAATCTAAGCAATTATATTCCATTCTGTTGGACTAATCTACAGGTACGATACCTATTTTATGTAGTTGGTGATGTATTTAAAATTGGATGTCTTAACTTTTACATTTGATACATGATAATACATTTAACCAAGCCATGAAAATCTGAGAATTCAGTTTTTTTACCCTCTTACGGATATCTTTCTGTAGGTTACTATCTTCTGCTGGAAACATTGTGTACCCTATATCACTGATTAGGCCCATATTTATATTTGCTGAGTGTATTTGTTTTTGAAATTTTTCATTATATCCCAATTATAATTCACAATATTGATTGTTTGCATGGGTTAAAATGCTAACAATTAAGGCATTTGCATTTTGTTCTTGGTTTATTTTTATGAGTATTTTTTTCATTTAATACATGCATTTCATAAGACCTATAAAAAGGTTCCAAAAGATTTTTGGACCTCGATACCTTTCTTTGAACTTTCCGCCACCCTTATGTTACAGGAATTCCAGAATCGGTGGATAGAAAAGAAATACTAGAAAATAAAAATATTTTTAATGGGATCAAAGGTTTTTAATTCCAAAATATTGTTTGTTATTCACAAACGATAACTAATTTGAACTGTTGGACGTGACTAGTTAACATTTGCTAATACCCAAACGGTTAAACATGGAAACAAACATGTTGAAAATAATTTGTTTGGTAAAATTCATATCAGAATCTCTTTTCATTAACGAATAAAAACTTTGCAACTTGTGTGTGTGTGGCGGGGGGAAGGGTCACTTATTTAATTCCCAGAAAAGAAAAGATGATAACAGTGGGTTCAGTCAAGCAAAGCAGAATTTTGTCCAAGCCATTTTTTTTTTAATTAATACGTCAACGGTGAGGTTATGTGCAGGAAGAATGCATTCAATCCAAATAAAGAATAAATTACGGCTTGTAATTTAAACATTTGTGCTATCGCAGAATGTTCGACCGGCTTAATACAAGTTGATATATCATTGTCTATGACTGAAGGTTTCTTATAAAATAATGTTATGTTCAGTTAGAGGATTTTGTAGAAAATTAATGTGAGGATTTAAATCATGTAACATTCCATCCAAAGAATTACATTCACTTACAAATTGCAATCATTTTTTTAATAAACATTTGTTCTGGAAATCATTTATCATTATTTTATTTATGATACGAAAAATGTTTTCAACTATGGGAATTCAAGAAGTAATTATCTAAAAATCAATAAAAAATATTTATCTTTGACCAGTGTAGTAAAGCAATACAAATATATAAATATTTTTAATGTTGGAAGGAAGACGTGGAAGAGAGATAGACAGTAAGCATAACAAACTAGATAAGGTTCTCACGTAGTTCCAAGTCAGCAGGGGGTGAGGAGTGTTTGGAGTCTCCAGGGCTAGATGGTGGTGTGGTATTGCCTGGGGACTCCAGTGCTAAATTGGGGCCTGCTGTCGATGCGGTTGGGTCTGATTGGTGCCGAAAATATTTGGTGAGTGCACCCGTTTTGCCAGCCGGAGTCTTTCCGGAGGTTTGTTGGGACGATGTAACTCTTTTTGTGAGCCCTATAATTGATTTGGAGCCCGATGTTTGCCGATTATACCTTCCTTTTTACGGAGCGCTGTTAAAACGCGTCCATGCGTTCAGTGGCTAGCTCCGCCCCCAGTTATGTTATATTTATACACAACTCCCAAAAAACAAACAATGCTTCCAAATTTTAGAATATACATTTCAAGGTGCCTTTTTCATTATCATAATTTGTACATTAAGGGAGCTTGTTTTGCTTTGGGTTTGGATTTTTACATTTCTCTGCTTCCTTTATCTCACCTAATTTATTTCTGCCTCAAGCAGTCATTTTTAGATCATTGGCTGGTTAAGTTATGCTGAAATCTTTAACATTATAAAATCATGCAGTGCTCAACAGGAAATCATTTTTTTTTTTATTTTTTTTCTTAATTTTGGTAATCTAGTGAAAATAATTTAATGATGTCAATGAAATCTTTACATTTCCAAACCATGAGGTGGTCTTGATTTCAGTAATCTAAACCCATTCATCTATCAAGGCATTATACATAACAAAACTAACAAACTTCCTAAGAGGGAAATACTGTATATATTAAATATACGAGACAGGCAATTGCCAGGTCCACTAAAACAATTCTGAGCCTTTAAGGCAACATATCAACGGCTCTGATGTTGCAGTTTATCTGCCATTCCTTTCATTTCCTTTTAACAAAAATCTGAAAAATCTTTAAAAAAAAAATCTGACGTGTAGAGAATGCATTAAAGCAAAACATATTTAGAAGATGATCACAAAACAAAATTGGTCATAAATGGATGCATTTTCAGGAAAAACGAGTAATGAAAGTGTAAAAGCATACACTATCAGTCATGGAAAAACACAGTATGGAATACCATAATTAGACAACAGGTTATACAGGGATTAATGTTTTGAATTTTACATGAGATGTTGGGTTTTAGAATGTTGCAACTTACTCCTGATCTCCCTACAAAGTGATGAATACTATCCAGTATCAGTTGGCAAGATGTAACTTACATAATAATGATGGTCCATCACAAATGCTATTGTAATCACTATTAAGAAATACCATCTAAGAGAGTTTTCTATCAGAAATATGAGTTCTCTTTCTATTGAAATAGGCTCTAAGGAATAGAAAAGGCATTCGAGATATTACAACTGAAACACTAATCCCTGCGCAATGTCACTCAAAAAAACCCAAGTCATTAACATAACTTAAATCAAATGCCTTAGGAGTAAATATTTAATGTAATGTAAATAAAAAAGAACCCATGACTTATACCTATTTTTGCATTGCACTAAATATGTATTAATAATAACTAATTAAAAACAATTCATTACTTTTGTTCGGGGACATGAAAAAAACTATTTGAATTTGTATGCAAAACATCAACATAGATTGCTTGTGTAAAAATATTAAACACCATATAAAACGTAGATTGCCTGTAACATCAAGTACAGTTATCCTACATTTAAAGGATTAATTTAAGTTCTATTTGACCATTGTTGTTAAGGCATTCTAGAGACAAATAATTAAAAATAAAAAGATATGCCATGAACACTAGCCTGTATCTGTCCCCTACATTAGTCTATCTCCAGGTGAGCCTCACAGTTTTATCTCTTTTTCTCCAAACTCCCACATGTAACCCCACTTACTTCCAACTTGTGTGTGTCTCTCTCACACATTGTTCCTTTTTTGTGTTTCTCTCATTCTCATTGTATTTCTTTTGTATTTTTCCCCATTTCTCCCACTTGACCCTCGCTGCCCACCCCACTTGTATCTCCCTCCATTTCTCGCTATTTGTGTCTCTCTCCTTTTCTACTCTTTGTGTGGTTCTTTCCTCTTTACTTTGCTACATATGTCTGTCTCCCATATAGTACAACTCTTTCCACTAATTTCCTATTGTGTCTGTCCCTCATCCATTCCCATTTATGCCTCTCTCTCTCATCCCTTTTCACCTATGTCTCTTTTCCCCATTCCTCCCAACTTTTGTCATCTTCACTCATTATTTGTCTCTCTTACTAACCCCTGATTTGTGTCTAACTCATCCATTCCTACTTCTCTCCCCAACACGTTCTCACTGGACTTAAATTTTGCAGTACTTTAGGTGCTAGATAAGTTAGGGGAAAATATACAAGAATCTATACTGAAAGGGATCTCAAGGGATGGGAGAGTGTGGCAGATATCTTGATGCACAACAGTTGGTGGGAAAGAAGTTAAGCTAATCGCATGCAAAGAGACATGATAATATTACAATGAACTTGAGAATTCAAGAAAATCCAATGATTGTAGCTGTCTCCCCATTTCTACCCCATGAACTCCTGCAAATCAACTGGGCAAATAATATTATTTTTATCCCTAGACTTTGTAGTAGTAGAATACATAAAGCTCACATTTTCTACTAGCCAGTGGTGAGTAAAAATGTACCCTGTCAATTAAAAATTCACAGTTGGTCACCATAATGTGACTTGCAGTGGCAAGTAAATATTAAAGACTAACTAGTAGCATAGGACCTCACATAATAGAATATAATATTGTAAAGCAACTGACGTGGGGTTTGTGGGATCTGTGGAATGATCTGCCTCTTGCAGTATGGTGGCAGAGCAGTCAGATAATGTTCTTATCTACTTCTTGTGAGAACTAGCATTCATGCAAATTAAAAAATAAAGAAAACATTATATACTCCAGGTTTGATTTGCCACTGTATTATTGTATATGTATTAAGAACAATTAAGTGAAACTACAAATAAAAGATATCTCTTCATTTACAAGGAAATGACAAAGAATATGCTTTTAACCTTGGCCATTCAGAGATTTTTCTGGGAAAGTAGCATGATTTACATTGCCTTGAGTTTATTAGAAATATATAGGAACCACACACTCACAATACAGTTTTTCCATGGGTTTTATTGAATAAAAACAGGACACCCAAGCAGTGGCGTACACACAACCCATGGGGCCCCGGTGCGAAAACTGATCTGTGGGCCCCCCCCGCGCGCGCGCTTACTCTGCGCGGGCTGGGGCCGCAACACATGGCGGCAGGCACCTGGTCGCAGGGCTGCGACCCCTGCGACCACGTTATGTTCGCCAGTGCATGCATAAACACATACACTTAAAGGACCACTACAGACACCCAGATCACATCAGCTCAATGAAGTGGTCTGGGTGCCAGGTCTCTAGTTTTAACCCTGCAGCTGAAAACATAGCAGTTTCAGAGAAACTGCTATGTTTCACTGAGGGTTGATCCAGTCTCTAGAGGCTGTCTCATTGACAGCCGCTAGAGGATTTTCTGCGATTCTCACTGTGAAAATCACAGTGAGAAGACGCTGAACGTCCATAGGAAAGCATTGAGTAATGCTTTCCTATGGGCGGTTTGAATGCGCGCGTGGCTCTTGCCACGCATGCGCATTCGGAGCTGAGAGGCGGATCGGGGCGGAGAGATCCCCAGCGCCAAGGGAGTCCGGCGCTGGAGAAAGGTAAGTGCTTAAGACACACACGCACACATTAACTGACAGACACACACTCAGTGACAAACATACATACAAACTCACTAACAGACGCACACAGACACACACTCTAACACTAACACGCACACTCTAACACACACACACTCTAACACTAAGACAAACACTCTAACACTAACACACACACACTCTAACACTAAGACAAACACTCTAACACTAACACACACACACTCTAACACTAACACACACATTCACTAACATACACTCACACTAACACACACACACTCACTAACATACACTCACACACACACACACTAACACACACTCACCAACATACACTAACACACACTCACTAACATACACTCACACACACACACACACTAAGATACACTCACACTAACACACACTCACTAACATACACTCACTAACATACACTCACACACACACACTCACACACAGTCACTAACACACACTCACACTAAGATACACTCACACTAACACACTCACTAACATACACTCACACTAACATACACTCTCACACACACACTAACATACACTCACACACACACACACACACACACTAACATACACTCACACTCACACTAACACACACTCACACACTCACACACTCACATGTTTTTTTTTTGTTTGTTTGTTTTTTTTATCCCCCCAGCCTCCTTACCTGTGGGAGAGCTGAGGGGATTCCCTGGGGTCCAGTGGTGTCACCCGGCGAGCAGTCAGGCTGGCGGGCGCGCGAGGGAGCACTCTCCCCTGAGTGCTTCCTCTTCAGCTCCCTCACGCGCCGCGTACTGATGCCGGAGGCGGAAGATGACGTCATCTTCCGGCTCCGGTTTCAGTGCGGTGCGCGAGGGAGCTGAAGAGGAAGCACTCAGGGGAGAGTGCTCCCTCGCGCGCCCGCCAGCCTGACTGCCCGCCGGGTGACAGCAGGGCCAGCCTCGGGGGGCCCTGAGGTGGCCGGCTCCTGGGCCCCCCAGGAGAAGAGGCTGGCCCAGTGAGTACATACCTGGGTCGCAGGGCGGCCGGGCCCCCTGGTGGGCCGGGCCCGGTCGCAGCCGCGACCCCTGCGACCCCGGTATGTACGCCACTGCACCCAAGTACATGTATATCTTCATTATGTTCAATTCACTTACAGTGGTCTTCATGTTACTCAATTAATAAACCTCAGCAAATATGTCTACATGATATAATACACATACATACAAAAAGGTGGAGCTCCTAAGAATATGATACAGTCGGTATTCTGTAAAACAAAAATATACAGACAATAGTGCAACACTGTAAAAATGGGCATTAAAAGTGCATAAGCTGAAATATTGTAACTCACAAGCCTGGAGTCATACCCTCATATGACTCAGGTGGTATACGCCTCTGGACCATTCAAGGATGTCCCAATCCTTTTTCTCTCTTTGGGGGATCGGTGTTTCCTTTTAAGGGTGCTTGGTGCTTTGTGCTTTCCCTTTAAGTTTGCTGCTAATAGAGATGCAAAATCCCAAAGGAGTTCCAGAAAAAAGGTGCTTTATTGTAGATAAAAATTTCAAATATAAAATCAAACATATATATATATAAAACAAAAGATAAAAAATAAGTTCCAAATATTGGTCTGGTTTGATTCAATAGTCTGTAACAGTGTCCAAAACGCGTTTCGCCTTACAAAAGGCTTCCTCAGTTGGCTGTTATGTGGATCTTTTCCTCTCTTTCTTGTTTAAATATCCTCCA
The DNA here is from genome assembly GCF_036172605.1 of Pelobates fuscus. Taxonomy (NCBI): domain Eukaryota; kingdom Metazoa; phylum Chordata; class Amphibia; order Anura; family Pelobatidae; genus Pelobates; species Pelobates fuscus. The sequence continues at coordinate 28,659,430 of NC_086324.1, read as the reverse complement.
CTGGTCGGATTCTGTGCGCCTTTTTTTTCCCCTCTCCCACTTCCGGGTTCCGGGTTTCATCTTGTGGAACGCAACGTGCGTTCCACCGTACGTATCTATTTCCGGATTCCTCATTTCGGTGGAGCGCACGTGCGTTCCGGCGCTTGGTTCAATGCGCATCCGCTTTCATATTCCTCACTGCGATGGAACGCACATGCGTTCCAGCGTTTCGTTTCTATGTGTTCCTCTTTGTTGGCTTTTTCTGGTGGAACGCATATGCGTTCCACCTCTTAAAGACACAACCTATATTGGGGACATAGTTTAAAACATGCAAAAAAATCTCATTTTTTTTTTTTTTTTTTTTTTTTTTTTTTCCGTTTCAAATCTATTATGTCTAACTACCAAACAACATATTGGCTTGATTCTTTCAATAGATGATTCACACAAAGTTTAACAGATAAATGGTATCCCATAAGCACATATATAGATGGATTTAAAAGGTAACATGTTAGTGGCAGTTTATGGATGTCTCTACAAGGTATACAGAATTTTTTAAAAATGGTGGGAAATTAATGTAATCAGTAAGAATTTTTTTCCCAAGACTAAAAAGCATTTAACACTATAGAAAGGGACTATTAGCTCATAAAATGACATAATTCAAAGTCATTGTTCAATCCATGTGGGACCATGGTATTAAAATCGTAAATTAATTTCATTTCTTCCCTTCCTATTTTTTTGGTGTAGTCTCCCCCTCTCCAATCTTTCCTCACCAATTTGATTGCACTAAAAAACATTCCGTCTGGGTTTGAATTATGAACTCTTTTGAAATGACTTGAGACGCTATGTGTTTCTACCCCATTTTTTATATTCCTTGTGTGTTCTGCCACTCTGGTGTTCAAATTTCGAATTGTTCGGCCGACATACACAAGGTTACATGGGCATTTTAATATGTAAATTACCCCCTTTGAGTAGCAGGTTAAATGGTCTCTTATCTGAAATTTTTTATTAATGATAGGTTCCATGTCCGTGATGTGTCTTTTCTTGCTTTTGGTGTTTCTGCATGCTAGGCATTGTCCACAGCCATAGAACCCTTTATTCATGTTTAAAAAAGTACTATTTACGGGTGTTTTCTTTTTATTGCAACTCTGTACTAAAGTGCTTTTTAGGTTCTTGGCCCCTCTATAAATTATTTTGGGTTTATCTGATAAAATATTTTTTAAAATTGGATCGTCTTTTAGGATATGCCAGTGTTTGTTAATAATGTTATTTATTTTTCTATTGTTTCCGTTAAAACTGCATATGAATGGGACGTTGTTGCCGTTCCATTTTCCATTTTTTTCTTTATCCTTATACTTCAAGGTATTTATTCTAGGGATTCTTAGGACTTCTTCTAATGCAGTCTGGAGTTTACCTTCCTCATATCCTTTTTGTATGAACTGTGTTTTGATTATATTTGCTTGTATTATATAATCATGGTCATTAGTGCAGTTACGCCTAATCCTCAAGAACTGGCCCTTGGGGGCATTAGTTAACCAGGGGGCATAATGACAACTTCTTTTGTCAATGTACCCATTCGCATCGACTTCTTTGAAATGGTTTTGTGTTATGATCCTATTATCTTTGATGTTGATCTCTAAATCTAAAAAATTGATTGTGTTCTGGCTAATCTGTGCTGTTAAAACGATGTTCCACTGGTTGTTGTTTAGGTACAAAATAAAATCATTCAAATCTGTATTTGTGCCTGTCCAAATGAAAAATATGTCGTCTATGAAGCGGCGGTAGCACACCAAGTCCGCCCCCCATGGGTGTCCCTGATACACAAACTGCTCCTCCCAATAGGCCATGAACAAGTTTGCGTAACTGGGGGCGAACTTGGTGCCCATCGCCGTTCCCCTAACCTGTAGGTAAAAAGTTTCATTGAACCAGAAAAAGTTATTGGTTAAGATCAGGTGAATACCTTCTAAAATATATAAAATTTGTTCCTCCTTAAAATTGTGTTTGTTTAAAAAATACTGTACTGCTTCAAGGCCTTTTTCGTGCGGTATAATAGTATAAAGTGAGGTCACGTCACACGTGACCAAAAAATTCCCTTCTTTCCAGGTCATCTCATCCATTAATTGTAGTATGTGAATGGTATCCTTCAGATACGCCGGATTCTTTATCACGAGAGGCTGTAGCAGATGGTCGAGGTACTCCGACACCTTGGCTGAGATAGAATCTATCCCAGATATGATAGGTCTCCCCGGTGGATTTTCCTTATTCTTATGTATTTTTGGGAGATGGTAATATACTGGTGTCTTTGGATGTGGAGTTGACAAGTATTTGGCTTCCTTAATAGTTAGAATACCCTTTTCTAAACCTTTTTCAATGTAATCATCAAATTTTTTCTTTATGTTCTCTATCGGATTATTCTCTAATTTTTTATACGTGCCTGGATCTGAAAGGATTCGTTCCGCTTCTTGTAAATACTTGTCATTCGGCATGACCACTATACCCCCTCCTTTATCTGCCGGTTTAATTACAATTTCTTGGTTCTGTTTTAATTTTTTTATTTCTCCTCTCTCCTTAACTGACATATTTTGCTGGTATCTATTTAATGGTTTGATTTTCTTTATATCTTTCATTACCATAATTTCGAAAGCTTTTATCTCATCTGAGATGAGATGCTTTGGAAAAAAATCTGATTTTAATTTCAGCTCTGTGTGTATATACTCTGATGGTACTTCATCATTCACTCTCTCTTCTTTGTTATGGAAAAATTTCTTTAGGCTCAGATTCCTAATAAACTTATTGATATCTATAAAAAAATCGAACTTATTTAGATCAGAGGTAGGTGCAAATTTCAAACCTTTTTGTAGAATTGCTACTTCCCCTACGGGTAACTCATTCCCCGTTAGGTTGAAGATTCCTTCTGAATTTATCTCTTTCCTCTCTTCTCCGTATGTCTCTCTTCTTCTTTTTCTTCCTCTCTTTCTTTTGTTGCCGATCTCTGTCTTTTGCCTGGAGGTTCCCAAATCCTGATCTGGCGTTGTTGTTTCGATCTCTCTGCTGTTAGGTCCTTCTGAAAAGGAGTCGATATAGATGCGTCTCCTTGTCTTGGTTCAGAGTATTCTCCATCTATCCTCTCTATTCTATGTCTATGTAACTCTGGAGAATATCTATCGTCTCTTCTCCTCCTCTCATCTCTCTTCCATGTCGCACCTCTTGTTTCCTCAGTTTTTTGAGGGCCTAACTTGACTACTTGGCTGTAGCTTCTGTAGTTTGTATATTTGGGTGGAGGAGAACAGTTTCTCCTGTGGTCTCTCCATCTGGGGAAGGTTTGTTCCTGTCTTTGTGGTTCCGACCATTTCTCCTCTCTTCTATCTCTTTGATACTGTTCCCTAGTTAATCTCCAATTGGGTGCTATATTTGTTCTTTGTTCTCTATATTTGTCTGTATATTTTATTTCGGGGGGTGACCGATTTCTTTCGCTTCTTTTGTTTCTAGAGGGTGATCTACTTTTTCTTTTTCCTATATATTTCGTTTTCTGTGAGTGATCATCATATCTCTTATATGGTATTATTTCTTTATTATACCTCAATTTCTGTTTGTTTATGATATTGATGTTACCCGTTTTATAGTCATTTTTGTCCCTCAAGTATTTACTTTTTTTTACTTCAATCACGTCTTTTTCTATTTTTTCTACTCTGGATTTTAGATCCCTCATTATTTGACTATATAACTCAGGATTAGTGGATTCACTTATTTTATCTTTCCAGATTTTGATGTCTTTATCTATTTGTGTTAGGGTCTCTTCTCGTCTGGAAACAATATAGCCCATTGTGCTAAATGAGAAGCCCTCCAACATTTTGTTCCACCCCGTCATAAAACTATCATCTTCTCTATCAAAGGAAGGATTTTTTTGGAATCTGAGACCTCTTGGTGTGATTCTTTCCCTCACATATTTTTTTAGGGTAGCTACCTCCCATTTGATTTTCATCTCTCTTATTAGGGTTTTTTCTAAATTGTATTTACATTTCTCTGAGTCTACAAATGGTGTTTCGGTTGGTGGGTCATTTGTTAAGGCAAACATTTGATCTATGTTATTAGTGGAGTATTCCCTACTTTCAATTAAAGCCATATTGCAATAGTTATCACTCCCACTTCGTGCAAGGGGTTAAAACAATATAAGTAATAAAACCAATTTTGTGCACTAATTGGAAGATTGTGCTCAAACACCTAATAAGTGGTAACCCCTACACCACTTCAAAACATATAATACACATACATACAAAAAGGTGGAGCTCCTAAGAATATGATACAGTCGGTATTCTGTAAAACAAAAATATACAGACAATAGTGCAACACTGTAAAAATGGGCATTAAAAGTGCATAAGCTGAAATATTGTAACTCACAAGCCTGGAGTCATACCCTCATATGACTCAGGTGGTATACGCCTCTGGACCATTCAAGGATGTCCCAATCCTTTTTCTCTCTTTGGGGGATCGGTGTTTCCTTTTAAGGGTGCTTGGTGCTTTGTGCTTTCCCTTTAAGTTTGCTGCTAATAGAGATGCAAAATCCCAAAGGAGTTCCAGAAAAAAGGTGCTTTATTGTAGATAAAAATTTCAAATATAAAATCAAACATATATATATATAAAACAAAAGATAAAAAATAAGTTCCAAATATTGGTCTGGTTTGATTCAATAGTCTGTAACAGTGTCCAAAACGCGTTTCGCCTTACAAAAGGCTTCCTCAGTTGGCTGTTATGTGGATCTTTTCCTCTCTTTCTTGTTTAAATATCCTCCACTGGTCGGATTCTGTGCGCCTTTTTTTTCCCCTCTCCCACTTCCGGGTTCCGGGTTTCATCTTGTGGAACGCAACGTGCGTTCCACCGTACGTATCTATTTCCGGATTCCTCATTTCGGTGGAGCGCACGTGCGTTCCGGCGCTTGGTTCAATGCGCATCCGCTTTCATATTCCTCACTGCGATGGAACGCACATGCGTTCCAGCGTTTCGTTTCTATGTGTTCCTCTTTGTTGGCTTTTTCTGGTGGAACGCATATGCGTTCCACCTCTTAAAGACACAACCTATATTGGGGACATATACTAAAAAGCACTTTAGTACAGAGTTGCAATAAAAAGAAAACACCCGTAAATAGTACTTTTTTAAACATGAATAAAGGGTTCTATGGCTGTGGACAATGCCTAGCATGCAGAAACACCAAAAGCAAGAAAAGACACATCACGGACATGGAACCTATCATTAATAAAAAATTTCAGATAAGAGACCATTTAACCTGCTACTCAAAGGGGGTAATTTACATATTAAAATGCCCATGTAACCTTGTGTATGTCGGCCGAACAATTCGAAATTTGAACACCAGAGTGGCAGAACACACAAGGAATATAAAAAATGGGGTAGAAACACATAGCGTCTCAAGTCATTTCAAAAGAGTTCATAATTCAAACCCAGACGGAATGTTTTTTAGTGCAATCAAATTGGTGAGGAAAGATTGGAGAGGGGGAGACTACACCAAAAAAATAGGAAGGGAAGAAATGAAATTAATTTACGATTTTAATACCATGGTCCCACATGGATTGAACAATGACTTTGAATTATGTCATTTTATGAGCTAATAGTCCCTTTCTATAGTGTTAAATGCTTTTTAGTCTTGGAAAAAAATTCTTACTGATTACATTAATTTCCCACCATTTTTAAAAAATTCTGTATACCTTGTAGAGACATCCATAAACTGCCACTAACATGTTACCTTTTAAATCCATCTATATATGTGCTTATGGGATACCATTTATCTGTTAAACTTTGTGTGAATCATCTATTGAAAGAATCAAGCCAATATGTTGTTTGGTAGTTAGACATAATAGATTTGAAACGGAAAAAAAAAAAAAAAAAAAAAAAAAAAAAATGAGATTTTTTTGCATGTTTTAAACTATGTCCCCAATATAGGTTGTGTCTTTAAGAGGTGGAACGCATATGCGTTCCACCAGAAAAAGCCAACAAAGAGGAACACATAGAAACGAAACGCTGGAACGCATGTGCGTTCCATCGCAGTGAGGAATATGAAAGCGGATGCGCATTGAACCAAGCGCCGGAACGCACGTGCGCTCCACCGAAATGAGGAATCCGGAAATAGATACGTACGGTGGAACGCACGTTGCGTTCCACAAGATGAAACCCGGAACCCGGAAGTGGGAGAGGGGAAAAAAAAGGCGCACAGAATCCGACCAGTGGAGGATATTTAAACAAGAAAGAGAGGAAAAGATCCACATAACAGCCAACTGAGGAAGCCTTTTGTAAGGCGAAACGCGTTTTGGACACTGTTACAGACTATTGAATCAAACCAGACCAATATTTGGAACTTATTTTTTATCTTTTGTTTTATATATATATATGTTTGATTTTATATTTGAAATTTTTATCTACAATAAAGCACCTTTTTTCTGGAACTCCTTTGGGATTTTGCATCTCTATTAGCAGCAAACTTAAAGGGAAAGCACAAAGCACCAAGCACCCTTAAAAGGAAACACCGATCCCCCAAAGAGAGAAAAAGGATTGGGACATCCTTGAATGGTCCAGAGGCGTATACCACCTGAGTCATATGAGGGTATGACTCCAGGCTTGTGAGTTACAATATTTCAGCTTATGCACTTTTAATGCCCATTTTTACAGTGTTGCACTATTGTCTGTATATTTTTGTTTTACAGAATACCGACTGTATCATATTCTTAGGAGCTCCACCTTTTTGTATGTATGTGTATTATATGTTTTGAAGTGGTGTAGGGGTTACCACTTATTAGGTGTTTGAGCACAATCTTCCAATTAGTGCACAAAATTGGTTTTATTACTTATATTGTTTTAACCCCTTGCACGAAGTGGGAGTGATAACTATTGCAATATGGCTTTAATTGAAAGTAGGGAATACTCCACTAATAACATAGATCAAATGTTTGCCTTAACAAATGACCCACCAACCGAAACACCATTTGTAGACTCAGAGAAATGTAAATACAATTTAGAAAAAACCCTAATAAGAGAGATGAAAATCAAATGGGAGGTAGCTACCCTAAAAAAATATGTGAGGGAAAGAATCACACCAAGAGGTCTCAGATTCCAAAAAAATCCTTCCTTTGATAGAGAAGATGATAGTTTTATGACGGGGTGGAACAAAATGTTGGAGGGCTTCTCATTTAGCACAATGGGCTATATTGTTTCCAGACGAGAAGAGACCCTAACACAAATAGATAAAGACATCAAAATCTGGAAAGATAAAATAAGTGAATCCACTAATCCTGAGTTATATAGTCAAATAATGAGGGATCTAAAATCCAGAGTAGAAAAAATAGAAAAAGACGTGATTGAAGTAAAAAAAAGTAAATACTTGAGGGACAAAAATGACTATAAAACGGGTAACATCAATATCATAAACAAACAGAAATTGAGGTATAATAAAGAAATAATACCATATAAGAGATATGATGATCACTCACAGAAAACGAAATATATAGGAAAAAGAAAAAGTAGATCACCCTCTAGAAACAAAAGAAGCGAAAGAAATCGGTCACCCCCCGAAATAAAATATACAGACAAATATAGAGAACAAAGAACAAATATAGCACCCAATTGGAGATTAACTAGGGAACAGTATCAAAGAGATAGAAGAGAGGAGAAATGGTCGGAACCACAAAGACAGGAACAAACCTTCCCCAGATGGAGAGACCACAGGAGAAACTGTTCTCCTCCACCCAAATATACAAACTACAGAAGCTACAGCCAAGTAGTCAAGTTAGGCCCTCAAAAAACTGAGGAAACAAGAGGTGCGACATGGAAGAGAGATGAGAGGAGGAGAAGAGACGATAGATATTCTCCAGAGTTACATAGACATAGAATAGAGAGGATAGATGGAGAATACTCTGAACCAAGACAAGGAGACGCATCTATATCGACTCCTTTTCAGAAGGACCTAACAGCAGAGAGATCGAAACAACAACGCCAGATCAGGATTTGGGAACCTCCAGGCAAAAGACAGAGATCGGCAACAAAAGAAAGAGAGGAAGAAAAAGAAGAAGAGAGACATACGGAGAAGAGAGGAAAGAGATAAATTCAGAAGGAATCTTCAACCTAACGGGGAATGAGTTACCCGTAGGGGAAGTAGCAATTCTACAAAAAGGTTTGAAATTTGCACCTACCTCTGATCTAAATAAGTTCGATTTTTTTATAGATATCAATAAGTTTATTAGGAATCTGAGCCTAAAGAAATTTTTCCATAACAAAGAAGAGAGAGTGAATGATGAAGTACCATCAGAGTATATACACACAGAGCTGAAATTAAAATCAGATTTTTTTCCAAAGCATCTCATCTCAGATGAGATAAAAGCTTTCGAAATTATGGTAATGAAAGATATAAAGAAAATCAAACCATTAAATAGATACCAGCAAAATATGTCAGTTAAGGAGAGAGGAGAAATAAAAAAATTAAAACAGAACCAAGAAATTGTAATTAAACCGGCAGATAAAGGAGGGGGTATAGTGGTCATGCCGAATGACAAGTATTTACAAGAAGCGGAACGAATCCTTTCAGATCCAGGCACGTATAAAAAATTAGAGAATAATCCGATAGAGAACATAAAGAAAAAATTTGATGATTACATTGAAAAAGGTTTAGAAAAGGGTATTCTAACTATTAAGGAAGCCAAATACTTGTCAACTCCACATCCAAAGACACCAGTATATTACCATCTCCCAAAAATACATAAGAATAAGGAAAATCCACCGGGGAGACCTATCATATCTGGGATAGATTCTATCTCAGCCAAGGTGTCGGAGTACCTCGACCATCTGCTACAGCCTCTCGTGATAAAGAATCCGGCGTATCTGAAGGATACCATTCACATACTACAATTAATGGATGAGATGACCTGGAAAGAAGGGAATTTTTTGGTCACGTGTGACGTGACCTCACTTTATACTATTATACCGCACGAAAAAGGCCTTGAAGCAGTACAGTATTTTTTAAACAAACACAATTTTAAGGAGGAACAAATTTTATATATTTTAGAAGGTATTCACCTGATCTTAACCAATAACTTTTTCTGGTTCAATGAAACTTTTTACCTACAGGTTAGGGGAACGGCGATGGGCACCAAGTTCGCCCCCAGTTACGCAAACTTGTTCATGGCCTATTGGGAGGAGCAGTTTGTGTATCAGGGACACCCATGGGGGGCGGACTTGGTGTGCTACCGCCGCTTCATAGACGACATATTTTTCATTTGGACAGGCACAAATACAGATTTGAATGATTTTATTTTGTACCTAAACAACAACCAGTGGAACATCGTTTTAACAGCACAGATTAGCCAGAACACAATCAATTTTTTAGATTTAGAGATCAACATCAAAGATAATAGGATCATAACACAAAACCATTTCAAAGAAGTCGATGCGAATGGGTACATTGACAAAAGAAGTTGTCATTATGCCCCCTGGTTAACTAATGCCCCCAAGGGCCAGTTCTTGAGGATTAGGCGTAACTGCACTAATGACCATGATTATATAATACAAGCAAATATAATCAAAACACAGTTCATACAAAAAGGATATGAGGAAGGTAAACTCCAGACTGCATTAGAAGAAGTCCTAAGAATCCCTAGAATAAATACCTTGAAGTATAAGGATAAAGAAAAAAATGGAAAATGGAACGGCAACAACGTCCCATTCATATGCAGTTTTAACGGAAACAATAGAAAAATAAATAACATTATTAACAAACACTGGCATATCCTAAAAGACGATCCAATTTTAAAAAATATTTTATCAGATAAACCCAAAATAATTTATAGAGGGGCCAAGAACCTAAAAAGCACTTTAGTACAGAGTTGCAATAAAAAGAAAACACCCGTAAATAGTACTTTTTTAAACATGAATAAAGGGTTCTATGGCTGTGGACAATGCCTAGCATGCAGAAACACCAAAAGCAAGAAAAGACACATCACGGACATGGAACCTATCATTAATAAAAAATTTCAGATAAGAGACCATTTAACCTGCTACTCAAAGGGGGTAATTTACATATTAAAATGCCCATGTAACCTTGTGTATGTCGGCCGAACAATTCGAAATTTGAACACCAGAGTGGCAGAACACACAAGGAATATAAAAAATGGGGTAGAAACACATAGCGTCTCAAGTCATTTCAAAAGAGTTCATAATTCAAACCCAGACGGAATGTTTTTTAGTGCAATCAAATTGGTGAGGAAAGATTGGAGAGGGGGAGACTACACCAAAAAAATAGGAAGGGAAGAAATGAAATTAATTTACGATTTTAATACCATGGTCCCACATGGATTGAACAATGACTTTGAATTATGTCATTTTATGAGCTAATAGTCCCTTTCTATAGTGTTAAATGCTTTTTAGTCTTGGGAAAAAAATTCTTACTGATTACATTAATTTCCCACCATTTTTAAAAAATTCTGTATACCTTGTAGAGACATCCATAAACTGCCACTAACATGTTACCTTTTAAATCCATCTATATATGTGCTTATGGGATACCATTTATCTGTTAAACTTTGTGTGAATCATCTATTGAAAGAATCAAGCCAATATGTTGTTTGGTAGTTAGACATAATAGATTTGAAACGGAAAAAAAAAAAAAAAAAAAAAAATGAGATTTTTTTGCATGTTTTAAACTATGTCCCCAATATAGGTTGTGTCTTTAAGAGGTGGAACGCATATGCGTTCCACCAGAAAAAGCCAACAAAGAGGAACACATAGAAACGAAACGCTGGAACGCATGTGCGTTCCATCGCAGTGAGGAATATGAAAGCGGATGCGCATTGAACCAAGCGCCGGAACGCACGTGCGCTCCACCGAAATGAGGAATCCGGAAATAGATACGTACGGTGGAACGCACGTTGCGTTCCACAAGATGAAACCCGGAACCCGGAAGTGGGAGAGGGGAAAAAAAAGGCGCACAGAATCCGACCAGTGGAGGATATTTAAACAAGAAAGAGAGGAAAAGATCCACATAACAGCCAACTGAGGAAGCCTTTTGTAAGGCGAAACGCGTTTTGGACACTGTTACAGACTATTGAATCAAACCAGACCAATATTTGGAACTTATTTTTTATCTTTTGTTTTATATATATATATGTTTGATTTTATATTTGAAATTTTTATCTACAATAAAGCACCTTTTTTCTGGAACTCCTTTGGGATTTTGCATCTCTATTAGCAGCAAACTTAAAGGGAAAGCACAAAGCACCAAGCACCCTTAAAAGGAAACACCGATCCCCCAAAGAGAGAAAAAGGATTGGGACATCCTTGAATGGTCCAGAGGCGTATACCACCTGAGTCATATGAGGGTATGACTCCAGGCTTGTGAGTTACAATATTTCAGCTTATGCACTTTTAATGCCCATTTTTACAGTGTTGCACTATTGTCTGTATATTTTTGTTTTACAGAATACCGACTGTATCATATTCTTAGGAGCTCCACCTTTTTGTATGTATGTGTATTATATGTTTTGAAGTGGTGTAGGGGTTACCACTTATTAGGTGTTTGAGCACAATCTTCCAATTAGTGCACAAAATTGGTTTTATGTCTACATGATATGTTTGGGGTGACCTTGTAGTTCACCGTGCCTCCTTCTCTTTCGGCAAGACTACTAGAAAACCAGAAAAAGCCAAAGATCGTTAGTTACAACACAGAGTAACATTTATATTGGTATCAGATCTCAATAGAATTTAGTTAATCTACTCTTACAATGTATTGAGCATTAATATGCAGTAGTCTGCATTGAGAGTATGTAAACTGATGCAGTAACACAGTAAGAAGAGTGGTGGGCTCCGATCATGCACCGTGTGCTCCATGATGCATAATTTATCAACGTGTAAGTGTGATCTATGTTCATACAAGCATACATTAGGCCATGCCAACATAATGAGTGAGTTTAATTGTAAGCCTGAATTGCACATGCTGATTACAGTGAAATTAATTAGAGTAATGAGAGCTAAATTGAGCTTCTCATCAATTGAAGATGCTTACCAAAGCATCAACACCATTTCCATTCTGGTCTTGTAGCTCAACAGTTCTCATATTGCTTCATTGACTAGAATAGAAAAAGACAAAATTTCAGCCATTATTGGTTAAATAGTTAACTATATGACATTTCTGTAAGCTTAGATAAATTTAGGCTTTCCTTTTTTAGTTTTTCTTTACATGAATATTAGAGAATATTAGAGAAACGGTTTCTCCTTTTCAGACATTATTTTACCCAATGTCATATAATAGCAAATACGTAGTGTTTGGCACATACAGTAGTGTGTAACAAAAATAATTAGAAAGGTTAAATGCCCTTCTTATGTGTATCTATCAGGGGCCTTAAACTCATTGTACTCAGAGCTCACTCCCCCACCCCGGATGCTAATACAATAATGAAGTTTGACCTACAAAAGTTGCTGTATCGTTTGGGAGATCAGAAGGGCAACATTTACAGCCTTCCCCCTGCAAAGATGTAGAGCAGTGGTTTCCAAACCAGTCCTCAGGGCACCCCTACCAGTCCAGGATTTAGAAATTACCCAGTTGTGTCAAGGTGTTTTGTTTTTTCTTTCAAAAAACACCTTAGATACTAACTGGGTAATCCGTAAACCCCGCACTGGTAGGTGTACCTTGAGGACTGGTTTGGATACCACTGATTTAAAGGGACAGAATTGAGCATTGGTTTTTTGGAAGGCTATGAATACACTTATCAAAGGACAAGGTTTTCATAGAGATAAAGACACTTATTGGATGTAATCAGTGCATACAGCACAGGAAAAGTTACATGTTAACACCTTTATATTTAATGTCTTTAGATTAGCTAATTTTGATTCCTAAATATGGACTTTGTTACACAATAACTATTGGAGATTTATAAAGGCATTTAATTGAAAAACATACTGTGTGCAGTCCAAAAATAATTATATTACACAAAGCAGGGCCTATAATGTTCTTAACAGTTTCCAGAACTCAGAAATGGCTGTGACCGATAATTAGTGGTTAATCTAACGTCTGTTAATTATTTTCACTTCAGGGGTTTATTCACTAAAAAGTGGGTTGCACTTCTTCCCCAACGCTATTTGTCTATAATAGCTTAATTTGTGCAGATCTAGTTTTCAATTCAACGCAGCTCACAATTTAGCGAATAGACCTCTGTAAGAAAAAATAGTGTAATACTTCATTGATACAAGTTTTCCCGTCCTCCCGATTCTTCATTCTTCTAATTAATCCAGAGTTTCCTGATCTGCCATTTAAAGCAGAGTCAAATAAAATGAGACAATATTCTGTAGCTGGTTAAAATTCTAGTCTTGTGAAGGTGATTGTCTTGATGATCGAGATACGTCTTAAATTTTTTAGTCAATTAGACAATCAGTGAGCAGGACTTTATTATTCAATCTTTATATAACCATATGGTAAAAAAAGAAAAATTGTTCTGTAATATGGCCACATATATGTCCTTCAAAATATGTGTTCCTGGAAGCAAGTCTGCTGAGGATGTGAACAGTTTGTATTTTCTGTTAATACATTCTAATTTAGGATTCAAGGCTTATATTCCTTTGTTCTTGCGACCTTGTTATTTTTAATGCACTTAGCGGAGGTTAGACAGATGCACAGTAAGTAGCTGGTTTTTTTTAGCAATATTGATGGAACATACAGCTGTTTTTTTCAAGAAGTTGCAGACACCAAGATTTGTAGCTGATTTTAACATACATACAGATAATATATAACCATAGAAAAACTAAAATTGCCAATAAACTATATACTTAATTAATACAAGAAAAACAAATGATAGGACAAGCGCTATATGAACAACTGTAAGACGCCAAAGAAAGGGCTGCAAACACTAAAGGGATACCCTCGACCTATTACTAAAGAGAAAACAACACGATACAAGCAATAAAAGGTTGCGCCAATAATACAGTCCAACATATTCAGAAAATGCTTTTGTGCTTCTTAATTAATGGCTTTCCAGACTTTGGCTTGTAATACAATATATGAAAATAAAACAAAGATGGGCGATAATAGTGTAATATGTTTAGTGCTAAATGTGGACTCCCAAAACAGATATGAAAACTTGCACTCACATTTGATGGAGCTATAGACCAGCTCTAAGTAAAACGGCATACAGTGGTATAATCCCTACTGGCGGATATGTATGTTATAGATCAATATCTCAGCCTGCAGATAAATATACCAGAAAAAATATAAAAACAAACAATAGTGCTCACTGTGGTAAAATATAATGACAGATAAGAATAATAGTAATTTACTCACATTTAGTTGAGCAGTAATACTGCTCAATTATTAGCACCTGGGTGGCATAATCCCCACCAGGGATATAATATCAGGTAAATTCTCCAGAGAGTTATCCTCACCAGGGTACAGATGTAGGGTGGATACTCCAAGGAATAGGTGTGTCAGGAACAGAATAAATGGATAAAACAAATTAAAAGCATAGAAAGTAAAATAAATGATCAAACACACAAATGAGTGCATGCCAAATATGCTTTAATGCTTAAAAACAGAGTAATAAAACAACACAAGTGTAAAGGTTTTTTTAGCATTAAAGGTAAAGGTTTTTTTAGATATTTTTTTTTCCAAATTTTGACCATTAAAACTCCTTTCTTAGTTCTCTACAATACACTATTTAGTGAATAAATCCTCTTGAATAAATGAAATGCTAGACCAGTACATAAATTAGTTAGAGCCGGTTCATCCAAATCAAACATATTTTACTTACCTTTTTCCAGTGGTGTAGCTAGAGCTTTTGTTCCTGAGTGGTCCATATGTTTGCCGTCCCTCTCGTGGCTTTATAATTTTGGCCCTTCCAGCCTCCATACTCTTGAGAGAGCTTGTGTGGGTCCTCTATCTGAGGTCCAGTAGGGATCTTCTCCCAGGGGTCCAGTGGCTCCTGTATTCTTCCAGTTCCTCACTGCTCCCTCACACTGAAAGTATGCTGGGGCCAGAGTGATGTCATATTTCGGCTCCTGGCATCACCACAGAGGTAGCACGAGGTACCAGTGAGGAACTAGAAGAATATCAGCGCTCTCTTGCCGCCTGCAAGCCTCAACAGAGTAAACATCTGCGTCCAGATAAGCATGTGCGTACTCTGCCTTGGTAAATAAGTGTCCACTTTGGATGGCGCCCTAAGGTGGCCAGCTCCTCCGCCCCAACCAGTTACACCTCTGTCTTTTTCATTGGGAGGCTATGCTGTGCCATCAATGCATCTCTATGGGGAACATTCAACGTACACACTGTGAAGCACTGACTCCGGAAGCACCTCTAGTGGCCATTTGAGTGACTGCAACTAGATGTGTCCCTATGGAGCAATGTCATTTTCTCTCAAAAGGCAGTGTTTACATTAAAAAGCCTGCAGGGACATACTGTAGACACCAGAACAACTACATTAACCCCTTAAACTGTAGTTGTTCTGGTGACTATAGCATTCCTTGTAAAATCTTTCCTTTTTGGATCTATTCTATCCAATCCCTGCTTGAAATTCAACAAGAAATTGGGTTATTTTTAAAGAGCAATTATGTATCAAACAGTGTACTAGCCTACTAGCTCTCCCCTTACATCCTCATCCCTTCTTTCCTTCCTCTGCTTTTTCACACCTACTGTTCTCCTTCCTTCCTTCCTTCCAAACACCCCCCATCCCTCTGGTATGTACTGATCACTTAAGTCATTTTTTGCATTTCTCCCTTATACCTTTAGATTGTAAGCTTTTTGGGTAGGGCCCTCTGTTTTCTTTAGCCTCGATTTAGCCTCAATTTAGCTCTTCGGAATTTAATTCACTATAATTCATAGTATAGTAAATAACAATTCGAGTTGAAGACTTTTTCCAGCTGCTAATTTTGTCTCCGATTTGCAATTTGGAGTTTACTGAATAAAACTGTTCTTTTAGCCTAGAGTTTGCAAATTCCTAGAATTTCTCCACAACCCCCAGTTTAGTGAATACACCCCAATGTGTTTCATATTATAATGTAGTAATGTAGATGTATCACACATATTAACCCTTAATATGTAGTAATGTGTACTTTGGCCATTTAGGCTCTTGCACAGTGGAGTATAAAAAGTATTCTTTATATACATTTCTGAAGGTTCGCTTGCTCTCTTCCTGTTGCTCATCAGTTCTGTTCTGTAATCATCCTTTAGAGCTATTTATGTCTGAGCCAAGTTCCCCTGATTTTCATGTGGTACGTACATGCTGTGCTCAAACGATTTCACTTTTGAATAAAAAAAAGCAAGTTCGATAGAAATTTAAATTTGCACATCCTCCTTGAGATTAGTTTTCCACAGCAGTGATTTCAAGTATCTTCTAACAACTATTTTAAAATAATCACACATTTCTCAAAAAATGAGATTGATAGAAAAATCCAATATTCATATAAATTATTCTCAGAAAAGAGTCTATCTGTAATCTAGCATTGTGCATCTGGGAAACATTTGCTTGGTCATTATTCTCCTTTCTATGAATATAGATCTAGAGTATGTTACTTTGTATGAAATATCAATAGTAGAACAAATAAAAAAAAATACTGTGATCTTATGTATTAATTACATAAATCGATACACTTTCAAAAGCAAGGTTTAAATTAGTGCAATCCAAAATACAAACCATACAAAATTATAGCAGACCTTACTCTGTATTTGCTGAAGAAATTCATGCAGAATGACAAGACCGACAGATATCTAGAGAGACAGACATACAGACAGACAGACATATACAGACAGAATATACCTGTGTGTCTTATGAATCTATTGTGCAGCGCTGCAGAAAATGATGTTGGTTACGTAGATACTTTACAAATGTTTTGAATTTATTATACTGTTGCAGAGAAAAGAGTTGTTTATTGTAATATCAGGAACAACACTACTGTAAGATGACACAAGTGGCTGCCTTGGGGTATAGACTTTGAACCCCAACAACTCACTAGGAGCACACAGTTCATCTGCACGTTAGCACCAGCTGTGAGCTAGTGAGGAGATGAGATTTTTTTTAATTGTTTTTTTTTATAAATCGAAGTGTATTGCGTATATGGCATTATATAATAAATTTGTCTTATGATTAAAAATATGATTGACAGTATATGTTAAGTAATGTGCTGCAAGGCTAGATACAGCCATAGTTGGGTATACTTCGCAGAGGATTTTGAGGTACTTTCAATGCAGCATATCATGTCTAATAACTACAATTTAGAAAAACTTGAGAAAACACGTATAAAACAACATAAACAAAATAGACAATATAAAACCATAGACAAACATGTATGCAAGGTACTTTTCTAGAGGTGAGGGACATTTTAACCTTTAAAGTTATTCCCCCAATACCTGTCACTCTGTCCCCCTAGATTTGTGTCACTGTATCCCCCTAACCCTCTGTCACTCTGTTCCCCTAGTTCTGTGTCAATGTGTAACCATAACCCCATGTCACTCTCTTCCCTAGACCTGTGTCACTGTGTCACCATAACCCCATGTCACTCTCTCCCCTAGCCCTGTGTCACTGTGTCACCATAACCCTCTGTCACTCTGCCCCCCTAGTTCTGTGTCAATGTGTCACCATAAACCCATGTCACTCTCTCCCCTAGCCCTGTGTCACTGTGTCACCATAACCCTCTGTCACTCTGTCCCCCTAGTTCTGTGTCAATGTGTCACTATAAACCCATGTCACTCTCTCCCCTAGCCCTGTGTCACTGTGTCACCATAACCCCATGTCACTCTCTCACCTTGCCCTGTGCCACTGTGTCACCATAAACCCATGTCACTCTCTCCCCTAGCCCTGTGCCACTGTCACACTCCACACGGAAGCTGACGTCGGCAGGGAGGGAGGGGTCACCAGCACTGAGGGAGCCCGGCACTGCATTAACCCCTTAAGGACACATGACAAGTGTGACATGTCATGATTCCCTTTTTTTCCCAGAAGTTTGGTCCTTAAGGGGTTAAAGTAAGTAACTGAAGGAGTTTTAACCCCTTCAGCGCCAAGGGAGGGGGGTCCTGAGGGTGGGGGGGGACCTAAGGGTTATATAGTGTCAGGAAAACGAGTATGTTTTCCTGACACTATAGTGATCCTTTAAAGTATAAAAGGAATTCTTTGAGTTATTTTCATTAAAGTGACACTAAACTGAATTTATGCGAATTTCTGTGTTTGTTTTTTTTGTTTGTTTTTTTTGTGTTTTTTTTTGTTTTTTTGTTTAGGTTGGTATTTTGTTGGAAAATATAAGCGCAGGTGATTCGCGTGTGCTTTTGTGCCTGTTAAAAAAGATATCTACCCATGACCAAAAAAATGCTAAATCTAGACAACAAGTTGAAAATCAATTACTATTTGAAATGATGGCCTGGAAAATGCAAGAAGAGATTCTTCAATTAGATTATCATGCATGCTAAAATTAGCTTTATTAAATATGATTGTGTGTGTAATTCACAGCCGTGAAATGAGTTTGTTAATGCATGTCATCACGCCTAGTAATGCAAAGCACCAATAAACATACATAAAGGGTTTGACTGCTAACCCTATAACAGTGCCAGGGGACCTCTGGCACCATAACCACTACAGTGAACTGTAGGGTTTATGGAGCTTAGAGTGTCCATTTAATGGGAGAGAATATTCACACAGGATTTGTTTTCCAAATTGATTTAGATAAACTAGCACAAAATAGTATCAAGCACTTCTCTAACATGGAAAGAGTTAACCGCAGTAACACTTTGCTTGGATTCTTACGCTGTTCTTCTCACACATCTACACATGAATTTCCAAGACACTAATGAGCCCAATTACTTAGATTCAGCATAATAAGTGTTGTCTAAGTCATGTGATGGCTGACAGCCTTTCATTACGGCATATTTATCTGTCTGAGTGTGGTGTACGAGTAGGTAAGAGAGAGAACGTGTGTCTGCGTGTGGGGATTTTTTTTTATTTTTTTTTAATACCAGGCATATTATGAAATATGTAGGTCACGAAATCCTATTCCATAGATTTCCGGACCTAAATATAATTTAAAATCAAACACAATATTGTCCTTTCTTTCCTTTCTTACCTTAATGTTGTCCTTCAAGTAATTATCATATTTTATGTAGAGAAAATGAAGAGGGAGTAGAGAAGAGATTAGAAGAAAAGAAGAGGAGGCGATGAGAGAGGATCCCTAGAATTCATGTAACACTGAAGCTAGGTACTTACATGGGTGCCGCCATCTTCTTCCTGGGATCTGACTTCTGGTGCTTTGGTGCTCAGCCAGACCTTGCGTTACTGTAGTCCTTTCACAAGGTTGACTATGGAAGACCCTGCACAGCCATAGATCCCCAGCTGTTATAAAACGGAATTTCCCAAAATATTTTAGCAACCTTCGTTGTGTCACTCCAAGAGGAATGTTGCTACCAACAAAGTATCCTGTATCTAAGGTTTTGACATGTATTAGAGATGTAGCTAAGTGCAACCAAAGCAAGACCTTTCAGTCCCTTTAAAGATGGGTTCACCAGGTCTGGCAGAGGGAATTATAGTTGGCATATGGCAAAACAAGTATACACAATAAGAGAGCGCACAAGTAATATAAAATATATAGGAACAATTAAATAAAAAATAACAGCAGCTAGATACAATAGAACCTTCCCAAGTTCCTAAAAAAAACAGTACAAATATCACAGAATAACACAACAGTATTTTGTGTTATCCATACTATATCCCCTGCAATTTTTGGAATATATCCTTTTTATACTAATTTTGACTTTGGGACTATCACTAATAACTCATTTTATTTTTTACGCTCTTCTCCCAATCTATTTTAGAAAGGGAAGATCGCCTAAGCGCTGATACTTTTTAATTTTCATATGGAAAAACAAGGCTGCTAA
The DNA here is from genome assembly GCF_036172605.1 of Pelobates fuscus. NCBI lineage: Eukaryota > Metazoa > Chordata > Amphibia > Anura > Pelobatidae > Pelobates > Pelobates fuscus. The sequence continues at coordinate 28,639,566 of NC_086324.1, read as the reverse complement.
ACCTAACATACAGTGGTGCAGTGGTCTCTAATATAGTGAATCTTTGTTCCCACTGACTTTGTAGATAAGATTCAGCGAGAACGGGAGAATTGTTTCTATTTTTCAGGAGCAGCTACCTGAGCTCTTGTTTTTGTAAAGGCAAGCCATTGTATGCTACAAGGCTAGGGACAATTACTGTAGTCTTAGCAAACAAAAGTATAACACAGGTCGAGAAAGTCCTTTAAAGGATTTTGAGGTACCAGCACCACAAAAATAGCAAAGCATAGAATGTAAAATGTAAAACTCCTCCATAGTGACCATATTCATTTCTTGTTGCAGACAGCACTTACTCAACAACCATGTTTTGGAATTATTTAAGATACTTGGACTTATTACTGAATGTCTTTTCCAAGACTTACCTTCATTCCCTCATTGCTCCAGCAGCATCTCCGGGTCGCAGCTGCCTAAATGCGAGCATCCTACGAACTCCAATCGCGTCATGTCCCACAGGCAACCATAGATGCTGAGAGGCGTGCATGATCGTTCTACGTTAAAGAACAGTTGGAACATATTGTTAGTTAGTCACTTCCCCATGGTAACCCCAGATGACGGACAGCCCCATACACCAATCGGGTTTTATGGGGGCTTGTCAAAGTAGGTGTGTCTTCAGTCTGGCACCCTATTTAAACCTGGAACAGCTGAGCTTTTATTGCTCAGTTGTTCTGTGCTACTTCCTGCTATTACCTGTTTTCCTGAATACCTGTTACCTGACCTTGGCCACTGGGTTACATCAACGTTTCCGCTCTACACATAGATTTTCTGAAGGTACCGAGATAGATATACGTAGATACATACATAGATATGTGTGTACATTATTTTTATTTGTAAATATTCATATGTAAAAAATATAGTTGCAAACAAGAGCCTCCCCCACAGGGAAGCATAGGGAGGCTAGCAAGAACGTGTGGCAAATAGCTGTGTTATCTCTTCATAGAGATCCAGTGAATCAATGCATCTCTAAGGGGATCTTCAGCGTCACCATGTAGAGCGCGGAGATGATGAATGTCAGTCCTGCATTCTTTGCAGGACTGAATCCAGGAAGTCCTTCTAGTGGCTGTCCGAGTAACACTCACAAGAGGTATCAATATGATCCAGTGTAAAAACTGCCTTTTATCAGAAAAGGCAGCGTTTATATGCTGCTCAGCCAACAGGGCAGTTTGCCCCCCACTCTTTGCCCCACACTAGATTAAGCGATAGTGGTCTGGTGACTATAGTGTCCTTATAGATACCTCCGAATATAGTGCTACTACAATAGCAATGTCTTATGAAGAGTAAGAGGTATTTATTAATTCAGCTGTTTTGAACATTTATTTTTCAGTGAAAGTAATTTGTAGATGTTCATGAATGCATACCATATAATAAAACAAAACTACTTTTTGTGATATTAATTTACAATTACATTCTTGAAAAAAAATACAGTATTCTTTATGTTTTAGTTATACAAAGTTATTTTTATTTAAATGTCAAATAGATGTAGAACACAAAGACAAAATGTGATTACAAAGAAAATAATGAGGATGCCTGTTTCTTTGATTAAAGATCCGGGCTCCAGCGGGTGAAAAAGAAATGTTTCTGTGATGAAAAATGCAAACTGACTACCAAAGACTTGATTTTCTTATTTACATTCATAAAAAAAAAGTTTTGATTGTATTGCAGGTTTGGTTGGTGAAATATGTTTTCCTGATGGGGAGTGATATCAAGTAAGTGAATTTATTTTGAAATGTATAGCACACTTATTAAATGGACACTTTAGTCAGCAGAACAACTTCAGCTTATTTTATTTGTTCTGGTGAGTATAATCAGTCCCTTCAGGCTTTTTGCAGTAAACACTGTCTTTTCGGAGAAAAGGCAGTGTTTACATTACAGCCTAGGGATACCTCCAATGGCCACTCCTCATATGGCTGCTAGAGGAGCTTCCTGGGGCAGTGCTGCACAGTGTGACTGCCATTCAGTGTCTCCACCCTCTGCATTGTGACACTGAACTTTCCTCATAGAGATGCATTAATTCAATGCATTTCTATGAGGAGATTCTGATTGGCCAGGGCTGTGATTGGCTTGTGCTGGCTCTGGCCCGATCTGCCTTTTTGTCAGTCTCAGCCAATCCAATGCTCCCCCATGGGAAAACATTGTGAGTGGCATATATCACCACTTTTGATGATGTCAGCCAAGCAGGCATATCAGGGGCAGAGCCAGCAGCAACAGACTGGTAGAAAGGTAAGATGTTGCTATATTTACGGGAGAAAGGAGGGCCAGGGGGGCTAGATATTGTTTTTAGCACTATATATGTTTGTGTTCTTGACCCTATAGTGTCCCTTTAATGCTAAGTAGGAGACTTTTATTGTCCAACAAAAGATTGTCCTTTGGTGCATCTTTAAAAAAATATTAATGTAATTGATGTTTAAAGGTACACTCCAAAATCCATAACATATTAGTATATCCAATTGATTGTCCTGCAATGTGCTTTATTTCTCTAACTCAAATCAAACCAAACCTGTTACAGCTGCTGATAGTTATCTATGGTCTGTAGATGCTACATGTGCAATGGTGGAGGTAAAGCCCTATTTAACACTGCATTGAGGTCATCTACATTATCTTTTTCATTTCGTTTTAAAGCTCTCTGTAAGATCAATATGAAAAAGGTGCTCTCCAATTGAAGCACTTAATCAATGAAAACCCATAAGAGCACTTTACACTCCTTGAAGCAACAATACATTAAAGTATTAGATTGAGTGAGATAAAAACTCAACTACAATTGCTGCTCTGGCCTCTAAAATAATCTGAAAAATGTTTTAGTTATTTTTGCCAGAGCCCATGTTGGAATCTTTGATAGGAACAATCTCAGTACCTAGAGCTAATACCACTGCCTAAGACAAGACAAGAACATTGATAAAAAAAAGCATTAAACTAGTTCATTTTAAAACTTTGTATACTAAAATAGAAAAAAAAAAAAAGCAATAAGAATACTAAATACATTTTAGCTTACCTATGTACACCCCTGTAGTTATCAATAACATTTAAACGTTCACTATGTACTTTTGGCATTTTTCTTATTTTTCACTACTTCACAAATTTTTCTTCAGAATATTCTGCAACTCCTTCCTGCAGTATTTTATCCTTCTAACGTATCTCAGCTTTTTACCCCTTATTTGTTACTTTGAAATGTATTAGTCTTGGCAAACAAATGCCCCATTAATCATTTATCCAAATAGATATAGAACATTCAATTAGGGTGATGTTTTCCTATGAATGTGTAAAATGTATATGTTTGATGGCACATGCATGACTGTGGAAAGGGCATCATAGCCCACCTGAACTTCAAAAGATCAGTCTCCTGGTTTCCTGCTCCACTCCACGTGAGACACTGGGAAAAGTATGGAGCAATTAGGAGGCGGGGTGGGGGCATTGGTACAAGAGTTTGAAGAGTCTAGGTGGGTCTAGGGATACATGACACAACCCGCCCTGATGCCTGCAGCCTGCCCTGAGCGATTACGCCAACGTGAACTTGTGTGGCCACATGACTTTTAAGATAATGGCAGGAGCAGAGGTGGTGCACCGAGGTAAGCCACAACAACTACCCTCTACACTAGCACCTGATTGACTGATGGTAATGAAAAAGGAGGTGGTGGTGTTAAACTCCCCTGAATTAGAGTTAATGGGCATAAAAATACATAAAAGGCTGCAATTTCCTCCATGCATAGATAATTTAACCATAATACTACCTAAGGCAGCCATCGGGCCCTGTGGTAAGACAGAGGCCCACGTACCATGAAGATATTAGGCCAAGCTTGCCCCCATTCACCATTCCTATACCATAACAAGAATAAGAAGAGCAGACTAATAAACTGCCTAGCACATTGGGAGGCCTTAAGTCATACGTTACCCAAACCCCAGGGTGCCTTTTTGGCCTGGAGCTCTAAGCTCAGGCCATGTTGGCTTAATATGTAATCTATGTTTCTGACAGAACAGGGAGCATCAACTATACACATTTCTGCTATGTTTACATTCCATGTACTAATATAGACAGCACCTTGAGTCTATTGCATTTATCCAGGTAGAAAACAAATGCTCTCTTTAGCCGAGAGACAGTGATCTTGCATTGTTTCATAAAAATACAATTGGGACTTTTTTCCCTAAATGATGAGTTGTAGTAACTGGTGATTGGTGAGGGGGACATACAAAACAAGGACCACAACAGCTGATTTTCAACACATAACATAAGAACCAACAAATATAAACACCACAAAGTAGTGTAGAATTACTTCACTTCAGTTAATGTACAGCCTCCCGGGATCGCTATCCACAACAAACGATCTTTACAAATACAAAAAACCACAACCAAATCGGGATACGGCTGTAAATTGAGATGATGTAGATAAAAGCGCTCATAGAGTGCCTCCCCTGATGGTGTGGGGGGCTAGTAATCTTCCTTCCAATACGGAATAGCTGAAAGGTACACGGGACTCCGAATAGGATCAAACTCCAAATATTGTTATTATATAAAAGGTGAAATAAACACCATTAAGATCAAATTTAGAAATGCGGTATTAGGTCCTACGCATTTCTTTCAAAACATGAACTTCATCAGGGACCGCAATAAAAAATAACCACATACAATCTTACAAGCAGTAAAATCATACATCCTACTCCACACTTAATACAATCCCTTTAAATAGGGCTAGTCCCAATGTTCAATTAATCAGTGCTGTAGGTGTTCCCAGTCTTCTCATTCTTCATTGGTCCTGGGACAGATCCTCTCAGCTGATAATATTTTCGGCATCCAGATCAATCAAATTGAGCGCGCTCAAATCAAAACGAAACTGGAAGTGAGTACAATCTCCTACTTCCGCGTTCCATATGCGTTCCAGATGCGTTCCACATGCGTTCCATCTGTATAACACATTCGTAGCAGCAAGAAACAAGGTGCTTGTGCACATAAACGCAATATATTAGAAAAAGCGAAGTGCTTATCTATATAAAGAAAAAAAATGTATTAGTATATATAAAAAAATGTATATTGTCATTTCTAATACTGTGTCCATGTGACCCACAGACTTATATTATTTACACAATCTATATAAAGTGACTCATATGACATCAGTGTATTAAACAACACTTATCTTTCTTTTTAACACATTGAAAATGTTCCTTCATTGGCAATAAACATATCCAATTTTATATTTATATTTTAATTATTACACACATCTTTAAAGGAAAAGAAAGGAGATATTATCCACCTCCATAAAAACTCCATACCAGACAACAAAGTTATTCACATCGAAGATGAAATCATAGTGATATACCCTGCTAGCTCCACCATACCTATCCCTTCAAATCTATTACAGGTAGATGGAATCAGGAATAGAATAGAAGAAATAGGGATCTAAAAGGTCAGTCCAAAAAACACACCAAATCAATCCCTACATTAAGACCCCTAGGAACAAGGGTCTTAAGTCTGTGTATCCAAAAGGTCTCCCTCTGAGATAACCTCTTAAGCCTATCACCCCCACGCCAGAAGGGGAGAACATGTTCAATACCCATACATATGAGCCCCCTAAAGGAAAAAAGCGGACAGTTGCTACAATGGTCAGAGAATGAATGGGTGTCGAGTCTCTTCCGAATATTGTTCAGATGTTCAAGGATTCTAACCTTCAGAATACGCTTAGTTCAACCTACATACTGCTTGCCACACGGACACTGCAGCAAATAAACCACATAGTCCGTGTGGCAACCATTCTCCATCTTGACCCCAAACGTCTCCCCTGTAACGAAACTTACAAATTCATTTGATCTTCCAGTATAAGTCGTAGTACAGACCGTACATACACCACATCCTCTAAATGAACCTGAGATTACAATTTGATGATCCCTCTTAGATTTGAGGGCATAGCTAGGGGCTAACATATTTTTTACATTTTTATTCTTTTTAAAAATCACCGCTGGACGGTCAGATAAAGAACTGCCTAAGACTGGGTCCTGTTGTAAAATCGGCCAAAATTAATCGAGGCTTTGCTTAATCTTGAAATTATCAACGTTATACTGGGTGAAAAAAGCTGATCTAAAATTAATGTTAACCCCAGTTGTAGGAACTTTTTCCTCCAGTAGTGTATTGCGCTCAAGGAGGCCAATAGATCGAATTTCTTTTTCCAAGCTATTTTTATCATAGCCCCTAGCAAGAAGTTTATTTTTAATATCAGAGGATTGGGTATGAAAGTCCTGAGGCTGGGAGCAATTACGCTTAAGTCGGGTGAATTGGCTTCTCGCTATACCCCTCAGCCAGGGCTTATGATGACAACTTAGTTGATGAACATATCCATTGCCATCTGTTTGTTTAAAAAAACATTTGGTATGATTCTGACCCTGAACACAAAAAATAGCCAGGTCTAAGAAATGAATTCCATTTTTGTTCCACTCAGGGGAAAAAATTAAATTGTAAAGGTTAGAGTTGAGATACTGAACATAGTAAAAAAAAAGTAGACGAAGGCCCCTTCCAGATGATAATCACATCATCGATGTAACGCCGCCAGAGCACCAGGTTCTCCCTCCAGCCATGTCCTGACCACACGAATAGTTCCTCCCACCTCCGCATGTAGGTATTGGCATAGCTGGGGGCGAACCTGGCGCCCATGGCGTTCCCAGTCATCTGTAAATAATATTGACCATTAAAGAAGAAAAAATTGTGTTCCAAGATGAACTGGACAGCAGTCAATATAAAATTCTTTAGATTTTCAACACATCTCTACCTCACCTGAAAATCAATATACATTTTGTATATTATACAGTTGTATCAATATACAACTCTTATATGTTAACCTATTATTTGCACATTGTTGTCATCTCCCTTCAACTGTACCTTTAGTGCATATACCCTATTGATTACACCATCAACTACACCAACACCACAATTCAGTATTAACATTAATGATATTCATGTTCTTGACAGTGTTACCTTCCACCCTGGTCATACTAAAAATAACATCCTTCGAGGTGCGACTTGTTACTTAGATTACATTGGCGCATCAGTAATACATTATGTTGGGAACATATTTTTTCGATTCACAAAAAGTTGCATTTCATCTCATGTGCTGTCTAGGATAACACGAAGGGGATGTGTCCTCACAAAGGACTAGAATGTAGATTGCTCCTTTAATCTCCCAAGAGAACAATTTTAATCCTCAGCTGCTTCAAAACACCTTCAAGCAGGTGCTGACTATCGGGCTGCTTTTAATGCAAGCCAAGCTTTCTCATCAGGTGAAGATGCTAACTAAGGAGATTGTTTTGCAAAAAGTAAGATTGTGTTTGTTTGGCTAATTATAATAGATGTAATAAACCTCACAAATATACAGTGTGTGTGAGAGAGATAAAGAGAGAGAGAGAGAGAGAGAGAGAGAGAGAGGGGGAGAGGAAGAGAGAGAGAAATAGAGAGAAAGAGAGTGAGAGAGAGAGAGAGAAAGAGAGAGAGAGAATGAAAGAGAGAGAGAGAAAGAGAGAAAGAGAGATAGAGCAGTGGCGTCTCTAGGATTCATTTTTAGGGGGGGCACAGGGTGGGTCAGGGACAAAAGTAGGGGGGCACATTCAACCCCGCCCTCGCCGCAGTTTGACCCCGCCCCTGCTTCATGTTAAGCCCTGCCCCCGACACAATGTGTTGGTTTTATTTTTATAATCCCTGGTGGAGGATTCATTATTTTCCACCAGGGATTATTAAAAAACAAACACATTTCCTTTGATACAGTGCCATAGTTGCCAACATTTGAAAACAATTTCCAAGGACATTTTGCAGCACAGCTATCAATTACTGTCTGTGTATAATATCCCTGGACAGTCAGTGCTCTCTGTATAATACAGGGTTGTGTGTATAATAAATTGGGACAGTCAGTGCTCCCTGTATATTGCTGCTCTCTGTATAATACATGGCTGTGTGTATAATATCCCAGGACAGTCAGTGCTCCCCGTATAGTGCTGCTCTCTGTATAATACATGGCTGTGTGTATAATATCCTGGGACAGTCAGTGCTCCCTGTATAGTGCTGCTCTCTGTATAATACATGGCTGTGTGTATAATAAATTGGGACAGTCAGTGCTCCCTGTATAGTGCTCCTCTCTGTATAATACATGGCTGTGTGTATAATATCCCAGGACAGTCAGTGCTCCCTGTATAGTGCTGCTCTCTGTATAATACAGGGTTGAGTGTATAATAAATTGGGACAGTCAGTGCTCCCTGTATAGTGCTCCTCTCTGTATAATACATGGCTGTGTGTATAATATCCCAGGACAGTCAGTGCTCCCCGTATAGTGCTGCTCTCTGTATAATACAGGTCTGTTTGTGTATAATATCCCAAGACAGAGAACAGCACTATACAGGAACACTGACTATCCCGGGATAATATACACACACAGATCTGTATTATACAGAGAACAGCACTATAGTATTATACAGATAGCTGAGCATATACCCCATGTCCCAATCTCTAGACTACTAGTACCTGTCAACAGCAGCTCCCAGACGCGTGTAACAAGGCTAAAGTGTGCGGCAGCTCACACAGATGATTAAGCTGTAAAGCGCACTCGCTGGCAGAGCCAAACTGAGAATCCAAAGCAGCCCTGGAAAAAATGTATGCCATTTCTACAAGTCAATATGTATATATTGTACAGTAAGCACACAAGCTCACTGATATGCGCAAATAGGCTTACTGACAGACAAAACTCTCTGACTCACACACAAGCTTACTACAGACAAACTTACTTGTATAAACACAAGGCTCACTACAAAGAAGTTCAGGGACACACACAAGCTCACTAAAGACAAGCTCACTGACACACACATGCTCACTAAATAGAAGCTCACTGACACACACAAGCAGTACCATCTTAACAGCGTTAAGGGCCCCCGGGCAAAGCAGTGCACTGGGGCCCTTCCTACACAACAACTCACAGGAATAAAATTTTTAATTATTGATAGACTGCTGAGTACATACACACAGTACACTGAATATGAACACCGAGAGACTGCTGAACACATACACACACAGATTTCTGAATGCACACAAACTCCTGAATGCACACAGGGGTTGCTGAATGCACACAGGCTGATTTATACACGTACACACAGACTGCTGAGTCCATACACACACACACACACACACACACACACAGAGACATACAGACTGCTGAATCCATACACACACACAGACACACACAGACTGCTGAGTCCATACACACACACACAGACACACACACACACACACAGACTGCTGAGTCCACACACACACACACACACAGACTGCTGAGTCCATACACATACAGACTGCTGAGTCCATACACACATACAGACTGCTGAGTCCACACACACACACACACACACACACACACACATACTGCTGATTCCATACACACACAGACACACAGACTGCTGAGTCCATACACACACAGACACACAGACACACAGACTGCTGAGTCCATACACACACACAGACTCTGAGTCCATACACACACACAGACTGCTGAGTCCATACACACATACAGACTGCTGAGCCCATACACACATACAGACTGCTGATTCCATACACACACACACACACACACACAGACTGCTTAGTCCATACACACACAGAAACACAGACTGCTGAGTCCATACACAAACATAGACTGCTGAGTCCACACACACATACACACTGCTGAGTCCATACACCCACAGACACACAGACTGCTGAGTCCATACACACGCAGAGACTGCTGAGTCCATCCACACACACAGACTGCTGAGTTCATACACACACAGACACACACACACACAGACTGCTGAGTCCATATACACACACACAAACACACACACAGACTGCTAAGTCCATACACACACACAGACTGCTGAGTCCATATACACACACACACACACACACACACACACACACACAGACTGCTGAGTCCATACACACACATACACACAGACACACACAGACTGATGATGCTGAGTCCATACACACACACAGACTGCTGAATCCATACACACACAGACTGCTGAGTCCACACACACACACAGACTGCTGAGTCCATACACACACACAGACACATAGACTGCTCAGTCCATACACACACACACAAACACACACAGGCTGCTGAGTCCATACACACACACACAGAGACTGCTGAGTCCATACATACACACACACACAGACTGCTGAGTCCATACACACACACACAGACTGCTGAGTCCATACACACACACACACAGACTGCTGAGTCCATACACACACACACACACAAGCTTCTTCACTAGACAGACACATACACACACACACACACACACACCTGAGCACATCAAGCCTACCTGTTGCTGGGGGTCAGACAGCCATCTTCTGGCCTTTCCAGCAGCAGCATGGGCTGATGCTTAACGGCAGGGGCGAGGCTTATTTACGGGAGGCGGAGCTTCGTTTGGGGGCGGGGTCTGTGCCGGGGAGCCTGTCAGTGCTCCCTCCGGGCCACAGACAGCCCCCAGCACCGCTCCAGCTGCTCTGCCCTGCATTCCCTCGGGCTGTCACAGACTGTTACAGCCCGAGGGAATATAATTTAAACACATGGCCAGCATGTTGCGGGCATTTGGGGGGGCACAGCATGATGTAGGGGGGGCCGTGGCCCCCTCTGCCCCCCCCCCCTATCGACGCCACTGAGAAAGAGAGAGAATGTGTGTGTGTCTATATATATATACAAAACTGAACTGAAATGTTTCCTGACATTCTAATGCATGCACCAGAAGACAAACAATATTTTCATTTTCAGCAGATAACACACGTTTATATTCCACAGTCATTAAGTCTGAAAAATACATATTCCTTCTGTGCTGCCAGTAAAATGACAAGCTGCTCTCTGCAACAAAATATATTGTTCAGAAAGGAGAAAAGCATAGAATTGTTTTTTCAGTAGCTGCAAATGCACCTTCATGGTTGGACTATCAGACAAAGGACCGTTGGTCTGATTCACAAGTCTCTCAGGTGGAAAGGCAGCGGGTTTTAAATTGAAGATGGTAGCACTAGAGAGGGCTCAGCTGGTGTGCGAAATGCACTCGGGGACTGGAATACAAATCTCCAGATTACCATCATGTGTAGATGCAAAAATGAATATGGAGAAGTTATGGTGTTTAGTTAGCTGAAATGCTGCCTAAATCAATATGAAATACCGCCGTTAAATTGTTACTTGAAAAAAAAATCACTCCAAACTATTATACCATACTTTGACATTGTGTTGCTGTAAACAAATTAGTTTTATGCGGATAGCTTCATAAATAAATAACGCATCCTCTATGAATCATGAATTACTGAGAAAGGAAATAAACATTTATTAGGGGAAGGTGACATCATAAAATAAATATCAAAGTTGTGATAGAACCGGAAAACATGCAATATAAAGCAAAATTAAGGCCACAGTGAAAAGACCCCAAATAAGTAAGAGAGAATTCCATGAAAAGAAACTAAAATAGTGCAGGCCCTTACACATAAACAATACTCTGAAAGGTTAAAACAGTTTAACATGTACAGTATATCGCAGACGAGAGATAGAGATAAGAAATGCTAAAAGATTTAATAGAATTAAAGAAATAAACAAAGACAATAAATAGAGACATTATAGGGCAAGGCGTCTTAATTTGTAAGCATGTTAGTTAGCCGCACATGGCCTTTGCCAATTTGCATATGTACCGAGACAATTTTCTGTTGTGTTAAAGGGACACAATAGTCACCAGAACAACATTATAATGTATTTGCTATGGTGAGTATTGTTAGGTCCTGCAAGCTTTTTGCAGTAAACACTTCTGTAGTCACTCCTCTGATGGCCACTAGAGGTGCTTCCTGGGGCAGGGCTGCACAGTGTGCTGCACTGACATTCACTATCTCCATCCTCTGCATGGAGATACTGAACTTTCCCCATAGAGATGCATTGATTCAATGTATGTCTATGAGAAAATGCTTATTGGCCAGGGTGGTGTTTGTCTCTGACACCAGGCCCACCTCCTTTGCTAAAATCATCAGAAGTGCAATCTCATTCAGATAGATGGACAGACAGACAGACAGACAGACAGACAGACAGACAGACAGGTAGACAGACAGACAGACAGACAGACAGACAGACAGGTAGATAGGTAGATAGGTAGATAGGTAGATAGGTAGATAGGTAGATAGATAGATAGATAGATAGATAGATAGATAGATAGATATAATCTACTTGTGTGTCTTATGAACCCATTGTACAGGGCTGCAAAAAATTGTTGATGCTGATTAGTAATAGTGATAATAATTATAAAATGGTTGGATATTAGGATAGGTAATTAAGTTTGAAGGAAAGTCTAGAGTTCTTCTGTGTTTAAATGGTTTCTCCAATCCTTTTCTATCATATCCTTCATTGAAGTTAATATACCCTTTTGGATATTTTCGATAACTAATTCCCCACTTAAAAAACAATCAAATTTACCTGGAATACAGCGCCAGGCGAAGATACCTGCGCTGCTCGCTACTCCCCATCCAATGTCACGCCTTTACTCTCCGTGGTCTAATCAAATGATTCTCATAGAAACAAATCTGCTTATTTAATATGGTCAGTAGTGCTTTGGAATGTTAAGTAACCTTCTGTAGTGGCCGAATCACCTCCTGGTTTTGCACAGCCTGACAATTTGCAATAAATGCAGGAGCTTCAAATGTGAGTATCTTTTTTAATGTTTTATTATATTTAGTTAATGCATAGTTTTAGAAAACCAACAACATATGTAAATCCAGCTCCTTGGCCTCTTGGGAGCAGTAAAACTGCATATTTTTCTTTCCAATGACTTATTTATTATTAATAAACTGAGAGAAGAAAAAGCAATAATGTGTCTGTTACTCCTGTGTAAATCCCGAGGACTTTAATGCAAGCATCTTTTTGGCTTCCAACTAGTATATCATTGATTTTTTATTTTATTTTTTGTGTACGAGATGATTCTGTATGAAGTGAAAGGTCACAAACAAATAAAACTGATTAAACTCTTTGCTCTTTTTTTGCTATTCTCCAAAAAAAAAAAAAAAGGGAAAACTATTTATCAGTACAAACATTGCTTTATTCATTAGTCATTTTTAATGTATCCTTAAATTCCTTAATATTAGTTGTAATTTTCTCATTATCAGTAAATCCTGCCACTGGTGACATTGCAAATTGTCATATGTCTGGACAAAATTAGAGTATTAAAAGACTGATGCTTTCCTCTCTGCACAAAATGTCCTAAATAGAGTTAATTAATCATTATAGTCGACGAGCAGTTTAATTGAGCAGGATTATTATTTCTCGGTAAAACCTCAGTGCACATTGCTTACAAAGTACGTGTTTATTTTCAGAAATGTATTCTCTATAGTCTCTAAAAGGAGGTATTGTTGATCTCCTAGTCCATAATATGCGTAATTGCATTTCAATGCAAATCGATTTGTGGTTCTTTACGAAAGGAAGAGCACAGGCTTATATTGGTGAAATGTCACAGTAAATACAATGTACAATGAATCCACAAGATGTTTGCTTAAAGCATTGAATAAAGAAAGTCAAGCGTCCAGTCCAAAAACCCTGGGTGATCATTTTGGCCTTCTTTGCTTTGTCAGCAAGATGTATCTGATACCACTCTAGGCCCAGGGTCCCTGTCTGGATTACTCATTTAACTTAAATAGACCCTAGGCAAATGCATTGGAGCAAAACGAAACAAAGGGTATTAGATTGAAACAGATAAAATGTAATAGCTTGCCGTTCCGTTAGTCACTGCTCGGGTCTCGAACATGTTTTAACTTACAAGTGCCATTGCAGACAGAACTTGGAAGCAAAAAACAAAAAAAGGCCCATAAAAACAAAAACAATATACGGATACTGAGAATAGGCACCATCTAAGGGCAAAATACAGACTTTGTTTTCATGATTTACCATTGCCTGGATTTTCCAATATAGCCTCCAAATAGCCTTGAACATAGGCCAGATTTAAGCCTGTCTAAACGCAATTGAATGCCTGAATCTGTAACTGAATGATGGGAATAGGCAGCTGAATATTCAAACACAGTGATAATGAGACAGAATTAGCAGTTATCTGCTTGTAAATCCAGTAAAACTAAACATGTACAATAAATGGGGACCTAATTGCAGGCAGGCAGTTTCTAATAGAAGCCAAAAACAAACACCTGAGGCTTGAGCCAAAAATTAACTTGATGACCCCTTACCCAAAGCCCCACCCTTTGCCCCTTACCCCTAAACACTGAGAGAGCAGTAAGAGCAGAGCACACTGGGAAAAAAAGATATGTGGCTCAGAGCCCACATTCGGGGCTCTACGCAGCTCATAGAAGTTATCATTGCACAATTTGATCAAAATGTTATAAACACATCCGTAGTCAAACAAACTGGAGAACATAAGGAATCTGCAAATCTGGTGCCTTCCTGCTTACTCGTATTAAAAAAAATGGTTGTTTTCCTAACTGGTAAAAAAAAAAAAATCATTAACAGAGAAATGGATCTGAAAAGATTTACACTAGCTTTTCTAATTCTAATTCTTTTCTAAACTTTTCTAATTCTGTTCTGTGTCTATAAAAATGTCCTCGGAAATAACTAAACAAAAACGATTGTCAAGTTTAAATCCTAAACAGAACTTTATCTACGGAACATTAAGCAAGAAAGACGTATGTCACGCAAAGGAGAATAAACCTCGGTGGAACGGAAATGAAACTGTTATGTGTCAAGAATACATGTCTTTAAGCAGAGATTGTTCTCAATAAAGGAACAGGGATATGTATTTATTTATTGTAGAAGAAAGTACCGGTATATATGTTTCATAAGATTTTATTTTTAAAAACACTATTAACTTAAAGTAGTTGTCACTAAAATAAAGGCTAAATGCTAAATATAGAAATAAATATATTGTGCAATATTTCCTAAAAATAAATCTGTCAAAACTGTTTCACACCAAGATTCATCTTTGAATTCAGTCCACTGAGGCAGACCCCAGGAAGACACTCTTTGGGCAACTCGAGCCTGACCTCGCAGCCCCCCTGGTAGGGGTACAGTGATTATGGCTCCGTTAGGAGTAGGTTAGGTGATCCGGACCACCATTACCCCATAAAATATCCCCACCAACATCAGGGACCAGTCCCTGGAGTCTCAGTGCAAAGCCGCTGCAAGGAAAGTGTCCCTCTTCGGGGATCCAAACGCTCCCCCTGATGGGAAACCAGGGGAATGCTCTCCCTGGCGGCCATCCAGGGGAGCACTCATTAATTACTTCCCTTGCTGTTTCGCACCTATGTTGCAACTGCAAACTATCTGATTTATTGGTGCAAACGCTCTAATGGGGCACCGGGGTGGTCCTCGTTCAGGAGGCGCACGGGCTCCGTGCGCTGGAGCACCCCTGCACGGTAAAAAGGCATATTACACAGTTAAAATAAAACTACATGGGGAAACACACGTTTTTTTATGGGGAATCTACGAATATAGAAGAGGGCAATTCACGGACAGCCAGCGGTCCCGCCACAATCTCCTTTCTTAAATTTAGCTGGGTTATCTCTTGTACTTTGTTCAGTCCTATAAGGTCACAGAAAAAAAGTTTGTACATTTAGGGAATTTCTGGAAAATTAGTTGTCCTATTTTTGAAGGAAAGCAGGGCAAGGATTACAGGAGGCTCGATAAAAAGCCATGAAATACAGACAGATCTATTGTATAAACAGGTAAATACAGAAAATGAATAAGTTAATTGCAAGTTATTATCATTTTTCTATTTGGGATTTCAACTAGGCCTAAATAGCTGAAATATACAAGTTAGGGAACTTTGGTTAAACGCTCCAAAGTCTCTTTTCAATTCATGTGGATAAACTCAGGAGTACTGGGGCAGCCAAATTCTCAGGAATGGCTTACAGTTGATTCTGCTTAGGGGACCAGTCTATGTGTACTTTAACAGCTTCATGAAATATCTGATGAAGGGCAGCAGAGTGGTGCAGGGCTTCCAACAGAGCACAGATGTATATTTGTCACACATATATCAAGTAGGGTTTTCATATTTAGTATCCAATCACAGATGCACGGAATTCGTCACATAAAAACACATCTGAGTTTTAAAGTTACATTCTGAACCATTTAGTATAATATCAGCCGGAAAAAGAAAAGCATGTAAAAATAAAATTACAATTGTTACTGAGGATAGTCACTTTACTCAACCACATCACCAGCTATTATATTATTATGGGGATGGCATTCCCCAAAGTATTAATTAAAATAAATTACCACCTGTAGACAAGGCCAGTTCGCTCTGTTCTCCCCTGTGTTCTGCTTTGTATGCCAAGGCTTTGAAATGAAATGCTTAAAGATGAAATAACCCAGAGCCTTAAATTCAGCAGCATCACAATGGGAGAAATCACCTCTTTGCTCATCATTTTCACCTCTCCACAAAGGCGCAGGCCTCCCATGAATGGATGAAAAGAGATATTACCATTTTCTCCACTGAAAGGCACAAATCTCCTTTTCATTCGGTTTTGTCACACTGTGAGGAACTATTAACAATCACTGTACTCTCTGGATAATCTATTTATAATCAATTTTACATCAGGATTCCATTCTTCTGCCCTGCTTGCCATTGATTTACAGTTTACGTCTAAGGTAGATTGTTCTAAAGTTTTCAGAATGGCTTCAAACTGTTATGTTACAGAATTTATATCAGTCTAGTGTTCAAACGTCAATAAACAGAAAATTCAAACTTGAAGGAACACTATAGTCACCTAAATTACTTTAGCTAAATAAAGCAGTTTTAGTGTTTCACTGTCATTTAGGAGTTAAATCACTTTTTTTCTGTTTATGCAGCCCTAGCCACACCTCCCCTTGCTATGATTGACAGAGCCTGCATGAAAAAAAAACTAGTTTCACTTTCAAACAGATGTAATTTACCTTAAATAATTGTATCTCAATCTCTAAATTGAACTTTAATCACATACAGGAGGCTCTTGCAGGGTCTAGCAAGCTATTAACATAGCAGGGGATAAGAAAATCTTAATTAGACAGAACTTGCAATAAAGAAAGCCTAAATAGGGCTCTCTTTACAGGAAGTGTTTATGGAAGGCTGTGCAAGTCACATGCAGGGAGGTGTGACTAGGGTTCATAAACAAAGGGATTTAACTCCTAAATGGCAGAGGATTGCGCAGTGAGGCTGCAGGGGCATGTTCTATACACCAAAACTGCTTCATTAAGCTAAAGTTGTTCAGGTGACTATAGTGTCCCTTTAAACTGTATAATTCCCTAAGCTAACTCCCTGGGTCCAACCGGTCAATCATTATCCAAAAACCCTTTCATGCTGTGCCAGGAAAACAAAAAGGTTTATTATGAGCATATCATCAAACGTGTTCAGTATACATGCTTTCTTGGATGGCCTGTCCAGATGTGTTACCTTCTGCTCGTCCACATTAATACTCATTGACTCTTTCATGAATCCCCACTCCAAAACAGTCTCTTAATTTTTCATTTTTATACTGGTCAATGTTGAAAGGTTTTGAGTTTACGAAATATTGGATGTCAAATCTGCTCTATCCATAGCGTGTCAATTCTGGCCTAAATTTCTATATGTAGGTTTTAATTTAGCACTATTCCTCATTTAGTCAATGACCCCCATTTTTCTAAATGTCGGCAAAATAATTTGTGGATTTTGCTGCAGCTCTGTCTAAAATGGTACATTGCAAATTAAAGTGACACTATCACCCCCACCTGCTCCCCTGCAAAATTAGTATTCCATAAACATAGAAACATAGAATGTGACGGCAGATAAGAACCATTCGGCCCATCTAGTCTGCCCCATATTTTAAAATACTTTTAATTAGTCCCTGGCAGTATCTTATAGTTAGGATAGCCTTATGCCTATCCCACGCATGATTAAACTCCTTCACTGTGTTAACCTCTACCACTTCAGCTGGAAGGCTATTCCATGCATCCACTACCCTCTCAGTAAAGTAATACTTCCTGATATTATTTTTAAACCCTTGTCCCTCTAATTTAAGACCATGTCCTCTTGTTGTGGTAGTTTTTCTTCTTTTATATATAGTCTCCTCCTTTACTGTGTTGATTCCCTTTATGTATTTAAATGTTTTTATTATATCCCCCCTGTCTCGTCTTTCTTCCAAGCTAATTATGTTAAGATTATACAACCTTTCCTTCTAAGGTTTATCCTGCAATCCATGAACCAGTTTAGTAGCCCTTCTCTGAACTCTCTCTAAGGTATCAATATCCTTCTGAAGATACGGTCTCCAGTACTGCGTACAATACTCCAAGTGAGGTCTCACCAGCGTTCTGTACAATGGCATGAGCACTTCCCTCTTTCTACTGCTAATACCTCTCCCTATACAACCAAGCATTCTGCTAGCATTTCCTGCTGCTCTATTACATTGTCTGCCTACATTTACCTTTCAGTCATCTGAAATAATTAGTCCTAAATTTATGAAATTAGTATTTCATAAAATCTTTATGAAATACTAATAGTGACTGTGTTGGAATTTCACAGAAATTCTCATGGAATCATCCATAGACCTCGATGCTGTACTCTCGCACATGCGCAAGATTACAGCAGTGACGTTGGCACCTTGCAGCTGAAGCGATACTATAAAGATCAGTGAATTTAATGTGTCAAAACAGTTTCAAATCAGTTTCAAGCAAATCCTGCTATATACTCCACTAGCAAAAGAACCAACAAATATAAACACCACAAAGTAGTGTAGAATTACTTAACTTTAGTTAATGTGCAGCCTCCCGGGATCGTTATCCACAACAAACGATCTTTACAAATACAGAAAAACACAACCAAAGCGGGATACGGCTGAAAATTCTATAAAGAGAACATTCAAAAAAACACGATAGTGTGATACAGCAAATACAATGTATCTTGCGCTAGTAATAAATGCACTCACGAGATGATGTACATAAAAGTGCTCATAGGATGCCTTCCCTGATGATGTGGGGGGCTAGTAATCTCCCTTCCAATACGGAATAGCTGAAAGGTACACGGGACTCCGAATAGGATCAAACTCCAAATCTTTTTATTATATAAAAGGTGAAATAAACACCATTAAGATCAATTTTAGAAATGCGGTATTAGGTCCTACGCGTTTCGTTCAAGACATGAACTTCATCAGGGACCGCAATAAAAAATAACCACATACAATCTTACAAGCAGTAAAATCATACATCCTACTCCCCCCTTAATACAATCCCTTTAACCCCTTAAGGACACATGACGTGTGTGACATGTCATGATTCCCTTTTATTCCAGAAGTTTGGTCCTTAAGGGGTTAAATAGGGCTAGTCCCAATGTTCAATTAATCAGTGCTGTGGGTGTTCCCAGTCTTCTCATTCTTCATTGGTCCTGGGACAGATCCTCTCAGCTGATAATATTTTCGGCATCTAGATCAATAAAATTGAGCGTGCTCAAATCAAAACGAAAACCGGAAGTGAGTACGATCTCCTACTTCCGCGTTCCAAATGCGTTCCACCTGCGTTCCACATGTGTTTCATCTGTATAACACATTCGTAGCAGCAAGAAACAAGGTGCTAGTGCACATAAACGCACATATACTCCACTAGCACAACAATTGTTCAAGTGCTTCATTCATTGCACCAACCACACTGAGGATACAGAACCATTCGTGCTTAGAATATTAGGCTGTCGCATATCTGTTCCCTTATTATTCATTGAACTGCATTAGTCTATTACTGGAGTAACTGAAATTAAAACAGTGTTATCTTTAAGTGCTAATGTAGTCGATTTTAAATGGGTGTGAAAATTGAAGCATCAATCAATGACCCCAGTTGAAATTCCTGACTGGAATCCTTGATATTCTTGAGCTTATTTCTCGAACACTGTTGTCTCTATAATCTAGAAATGTTCTCATTTATTGTTAATATTTAATACATTTATGATATAACATTTTACTAGGTTCTGTTGTCCCCCTTCTACAGGATCTATTTGAAGCTCATTTTTGAAGTCTCCTTGTCAGTTCCTTCCAATTTTTAGCTTAATGAGTACATTCCTAATAAATATTAGTGTTATTGATTAGTAACCCCTTTATTACCAGGCACTGTTTGATTGAAAAATATCAATATAACATATATTATGAAAGGGAAGCATAGCTAGCATATAAACATATGATAACACAGCATTTTTTTTATGTACAGATTGCTTTGCAGACAAACGTAAAAATAACGCAATTTGTATTTTTCACTTATTCATAATATAAATATATGGGGAGGGGGAAGCTTTAGACAGTATACAGTGTCCTTGGTCTGTTAGTAGAATATATTTTATAATATATTTTCCTTACATACTCTCCCAGCACATCTCCCAGCATTGGGAGGTATGGGATTGAAATATTTTGGCAGGCCTTTGGGGGGTTGTCACCAGTGATGGTACTTGCGTCACCAAAAACGAGTGAACCCACCCACAGAAGAAGTATATCTGGCTAGTGTAAATCATGCAATGCTAACTGAGGGTTGCTGAATAGCTGACAAAAATAACATTTAAAAATGGTTATATACCTTACTTGTAGGTGTTTGCAAGAGCCCTGAAGGCATTACTAGCGGTACAGTTTACTGAAAACTGCAATAGAATGTAAAAATAATGTCTGCATTTGAATATAATGCCCACATGCCGTATTAATGGTTAAAGCATATATTTCTAAAATAAAGTTATTTAAAACTACCATAGCAATCTGTCTCCCCTTCCCCAACCCCTTTGTGTATCTCTGCCATCCACAGTCCCTCTGTGTTTCTCTTTTTCCCATTCCCCAGTTCCTCTGTGTGTCTCTTTATCCCCCATCCCCTATGTGTGTCTGTTTCCTTCTCCAAAGTATCTATGTGTCGCTTTGTCCTCTCAGTGCCTCTGTGTTCCTTTCCCCAGAGCCCATCTGTATATCCCTTTGTGCCCTTCCCCTGCCCCATCTGTGTGTCTCTTTCTCCCTCCACTACTCTGTGTGTCTCTTTCTTCCCCCTCTCCTCTGTGTGTCCTCCTCTTTATCTTCCCTAGTCCCTTTGTATGTCTCATTCTCCCCACCAAGCTACTCTGTATGTCTCTTTCTCCCAGATCCCCTCTGTGTGTCTCTTTTTCTACCTCCCAGTCCCTATGGTACTGTCACGTATTCATCCGCACATAAAAATGTGGTTAATGAGATTTACTGTCCTGACAGGAAAAGTTGTGCCAAGCAGCAATCATGCACATGCACACCTGGTAATTGCCTTTGGGGTCAAAGGACGGTTACAGCCAATCGGATCCACAGGAGGGGTATTTAAACCCAACTCTCCTCTTGCTCATTGCCCTGTCGTGGTTTCATGCCTATGGTTAGCCGAGAGTGCGTTCCTGATATTGATTTTCTGGTATTTGATTTTGTCTTTGTTTTGACTTCCCTGATATCTGGTATCCTTGACTTTTGGCTTTCCCTCAGCTTTGTGTCTGATTCTGTGTCCCTGACCTCTGCAAGTATTTTGACTATTCTTGGAGACGTTAAGTCTGGCCATTCTAAGGTCCGGTTATACGTTATCCTTAGTCCTAGGTGTGACACAGTACTGCGTGCTGGATCAACTTGTAGTCCTGACAGGTACCTCTATAAACACCTCTCCTATTTTTTTATCAAACATATTTTTGCATCAGTGAGCACTATATATTTTATTATGTGTTTTGTATATAAGGCAGGGCTAATATCATCCCGACCTACTGTACCCAATTGAAGATTCTTTGCACTATGGCACATTTAGAGAAAAAGACACCACATATCCTTAGGCAGGGATTATATCGCCCAGGCACAACTAAATAGAGCTATCCTAGCTCTACAAACTTAATACATCAAGGAGCTACCCCCTCTTCTTACCTGTTATAAATAAACCAAGAGCATATTAACAGATATCTCTAAAAACACCTAAACACAAATCCTTTAGAAATATGTGAAGGGTGAAGGCATCAGTTAAAGGGACACTCGACTGCGCAAATCTCTACCCTCCAAAACAAAATCACTGTTTAGTACATATCCCCCAATGAAAACATGTTTGTATTTAATTATGTATTTTTTATTGGGGTATATCTGCAAAATCTGCTCTGCAGATCTCTTGTCTGAAGTCTCTGCAAGCCCTCCCCTTTTTAAGCTGTGTCAGTCACAGATTTCCCAATGTAGCTCAATAAGAAGTCATTGCAAGGCAGGCAGACTGCTGTTCTTGAGTTTAGCTCCACTGAGCTAACTAAACCAGGAAGTAACAGGACGGTTGTCTGATTGACAGCTAGAGTGGGGTGTAACCAGGATTATTTATAAAGAGTAAATTTATATTGAAATCTGCACTTTTTGTCAAATTAAAAAAAGAGGACACACTCTACAAACATAAGGCATTTCAGATAAGCTAAATCACTTTAGGGGTCTGGAGTGTCCTTTAAACCTGCTGGGAAACAAACCAGAAACACAGAGGTCTGAACAGGTGCCACAGTTTCATCATTAACAATAATGGGTATTGTAGTAAAACAACCATTGTAGGGTCGCCTGCATTGGAAAAGATTTTGTTTGCCTTTTGTTAAAAGCAAGATGTGACCATTATGGCAGGCGAATGAAAACAACACCTTTGGCCTCTGGTTCCTGTTGACTGGTAACAAACAGCTCTGTACATAAGTGTTCTTCTTCCAAATGTAATGTTTTAACTTTGATGTACTGTGTTGCCGAATTGGTGCTTGACAAAAATCTAAATCGAAATATTTTTTATAATAACGTCTAAGGCCGATACAATATAAATATAGTAAATCTTGTCTTCAAACACAATATAGATTATATTCCTAGAATTGTTTGCTAGTAAGAAGAAAGCATTATGTTTTGTTATGCTATTGTATGAAACCTTCAGATATCCCGGATTTGGCGGTTATCTCCACAATCCTTTTTTTACTTTGACAACTTGCAACAAAGAAAGCATTACTATGTATAGAACACTTCTGTGTCAATAATTTTGCTTTATTCTTGCTGTGACTGATGTATTTTATGTCACAAAATAAAGGGATCTGTGTTTTATTTGAGACAGTTTAAAGATGGATTGCATAAAGAAAGGTTATGAAAATGTCACAGATCGTCGCCGAGTGTTATAAATACCTAGCCTGTCGGTAGTGAACAGAGGATCATATGCAGGTAAAAAAAATCAGGTAAAAAAATGTTTTTTTAAAAAAATGCAGATCTGCCATTCTCCACCTCCCACAGGAATACACAAAATGGTGAGAGTTTGTTACACAATAAAGAACATAAACAAAGCTATTTTCCTGGTAAGTTCAATATTTGTTATTGTACACTGCTCAAAAAATAAAGGGAACACAAAAATAACAAATCCTAGATCTGAATGAATTAAATATTCTTCTGAAATACTTTGTTCTTTACATAGTTAAATGTGCTGACAACAAAATCACACAAAAATTAAAAAATGGAAATCAAATTTTTCAACCCATGGAGGTCTGGATTTGGAGTCACACTCAAAATTAAAGTGGAAAAACACACTACAGGCTGATTCAACTTTGATGCAATGTCCTAAGTCAAAATGAGGCTCAGTAGTGTGTGTGGCCTCCACGTGCCTGTATGACCTCCCTACAATGCCTGTGCATGCTCCTGATAAGGTGGCGGATGGTCTCCTGAAGGATCTCCTCCCAGACCTGGACTGAAGCATCTGCCAACTCCTGGACAGTCTGTGGTTCAACGTGATGTTGGTGGATGGAGCAAGACATGATGTCCCAGATGTGCTCAATTGGATTCAGGTCTGGGGAATGGGCGGGCCAGTCCATAGCATCAATGCCTTCGTCTTGCAGGAACTGCTGACACACTCCAGCCACATGAGGTCTAGCATTGTCTTGCATTAGGAGAAACCCAGGGCCAACCGCACTAGCATATGGTCTCACAAGGGGTCTGAGGATCTCATGTCGGTACCTAATGGTAGTCAGACTACCACTGGCAAGCACATGGAGGGCGGTGCGGCCCCCCAAAGAATTGCCACCCCACACCATTACTGACCCACTGCCAAACCGGTCATGCTGGAGGATGGTGCAGGCAGCAGAACATTCTCCACGGCGTCTCCAGACTCTGTCACGTCTGTCACATGTGCTCAGTGTGAACCTGCTTTCATCTCTGAAGAGCACAGGGCACCAGTGGCGAATTTGCCAATCTTGGTGTTCTCTGGCAAATGCCAAACGTCCTGCACGGTGTCGGGCTGTAAGCACAACCCCCACCTGTGGACGTCGGGCCCTCATACCACCCTTATGGAGTCTGTTTCTGAACGTTTGAGCAGACACATGCACATTTGAGGCCTGCTGGAGGTCATTTTGCAGGGCTCTGGCAGTGCTCCTCCTGTTCCTCCTTGCACAAAGGCTGAGGTAGCGGTCCTGCTGCTGGGTTGTTGCCCTCCTACGGCCTCCTCCACATCTCCTGATGTACTGGCCTGTATCCTGGTAGCGCAACAAAGTAAAAATACACAACGCGTTTCGCCAAACAGTAGGCTTTTTCAAGTGTAGAGTGTACACTTGAAAAAGCCTACTGTTTGGCGAAACGCGTTGTGTATTTTTACTTTGTTTTTACTTAAAGTATTTTGTGACTACCACTTATCTTTGGTTAGTACATTTACTTTATATGTTGCTGTTTTATCCTGGCTGATTTTTTTTAAACAAGATCCAGTACTTCAAAAGAAATCCCTGGTGGGGATTATTCCACCCACGCTTGGTTCATAGAGCAGTGTGGCTGCTCTGAACACTGTAAGTATGTTTCTTTTTTATTCCACTGTCATTTTATATATGGAAAACACTATGGGCCCTCTCTTGTGATTTTATTTTCATAAGACCGGCACTGCAAGCATCATTAGAGGAATATCCTACACGTGGGGAGTTAAAATACCACTGCATGCTGTTTTACTCAGAGCTGGTCATAGCTCTTAAATTGTAAGTTGGCCCTCTTAGGACCTCAGTGTTGTCTGTTGTTGCAGTATTACCAAAGTTATTGCACCATTGGGTTTTTCCATCTTTTATATATTTTATATGCTGACGTCTGTCTGGGATGGTGTAAAGAATCTTGTGAAGACACCTCCAATTGTCCAGCAATATCCTACATGTGGGGAGTACTAAATACCACTGTATGCTGTTTTACCTAGAGCTGGGCTTAGCTCTTTAAATTGTAAGTTGGCACTTCTCCACGTCTGTGTTGTTCGTGATCCTTTCCGCATTACGGTTTTGCACTATTGGTCTCCCCTCTCTGCTTTTGTATTCCATATTCGACTACTGAGATCCCAAAGAAAGAACCTAAGAACACTCACTCAAGGTCCACATTGTACCTAAAGACTTTTTCATCTCCCTTTATTTTATTTTGCGCACCCTGTATTTGTTATCTTTTGTGTCTTGCTAATTGCCTATAATTTCCACCTGTTGTCTATCCCATTAGCACAACAGCACGTGAAATTGATTGTCACTCAGTGTTGCTTCCTAAGTGGACAGTTTGATTTCACAGAAGTGTGATTGACTTGGAGCTACATTGTGTAGTTTAAGTGTTCCCTTTATTTTTTTGAGCAGTGTATATTATGTTTATTATCTACGGTAAAGTTGAAGTTTCTTTCTGAATAGGGTGGTCTAGCATACAGCAATGAGTGAGGGCTAGGGAAAGACGGGAGGGCTTGCAAAGAATGCAGACAGCATATCGGCAGCTTTTTCAGCTTGTTTTTATATATACCATCAAAGAACACATGGGGGTCAGCAACCTATGGAGTATGTCTCATTCACGACATGCGATGTGCCTTGCATATCATGCAAGACTGCTAGACCAAAACAGGAGCTGTACTGACAGAGACCCCTTCAAAATAAGGAGCAATTACCATGAAAAACCAATAGAATGTATCGCAACAAGTAGAACTTTGCATGTTTTCTCTTGATAAATCTCTCAATAGTGTGAATGTAAGTTCATCCTTCATATCATTCATTGTGTGACTGAAGGCTTCAGCATCATTGCTACTCAGCAGATTACGTAAAGATAATTAATCACAGACAATCTGCAAGCATGTGCCAGCTGACTATTAAAACTGCAATTTTCCATGAAAAAAAGAAACTGTACAAATATGAAATGTGAGTTCCATTTAAAGGATTATCCAATTAACTAAAGTTCAATGATTTTTTTCATGCAAACTAAATACAATTCCTTAGTTTCATCGCCTGTCCTGATTTATGAGGTTATTCCAGGTGCTACAGTAGTAAAGGAGTTCAGAGATCTCTAGTGTCGGGATCTAGTATACAAGATACTCATGGTGTCCTGTAAACTAATATACTCTATTCCTCAACAACCACTGTACAAATATATTTTAATAAAGTTCTTTCATGGATCACACATGTCACATATTTTTGTCACACAATAATTTATATATATTTATTTAACTGATTTAATTTAATCATTTGAAATAAAATTTAAGAAACATTCTCAGACTAAGCAATATCCAGGTAAACGTGGAAATATTAAGAAGTCCTAGAATCTAAAAGCCAGAAGAACTGCAAGAATGATGATTGTTTGTTAACAAAAAGTTAGGCTCACAGGTAGAAAATATAGACTAAAATCTATACCTTAAGGCTGCTATACGCTAGTTTATTTTACCCCAAAATGATAAAACAAAATAAACAATTTTAAGTCCTAAAACTCATTTAAACGTGTAAGACAAGTCCTACCTCTTTCAAAGCCAGCAATCCAAGGAACCGAGAAAAAGTAACATAATATAAATAGGTGCATATTCCTGCCATTTGGAACACAGAACAAGTGAGAAAAAGTAGCCGATAGATGGAAAAGAGGAGAATAAGTTAGAAATCTATATTTCTATATTATATATAGTATTTAAATGTTTTTAATGCTCCTCCTTTTGTATCCCTCTAAATCATCAACCAATAGAGGGTTCTTCTTCTTTCAGAAACTAGTCGGACTCGGTTCTGTGATGATTGACATCAAGTCTTCTCATAGAGAAGCATTTGGTCAGAGGAGCTCGGCATTTGCTGTGTATGCTTTTCTCATCCCCAATGATTCTGTATGAGAAGCATTTGATTAGATGAAAAGCCAAGGACGAGTCATGCAACATGGGAAGCAGAGCGATCGGCTGCAAGGAGGGAGTCAAAACATGGGCAAAGTGCTAAATATTTTGAGATATTTTATTCTTACTATGGCAATTTCTCCTTATTTAGCACTTTGCCCTAGAACAGCACCATTTTATGTCTTGATAAATGACCCCATGTATACAGATGCTTGATAAATGACCCCATGTAGACTTACTTACTGACCAGGATTCGTTCTTACGACTAGATCATAAAACGAATTGGTAGGTAAGTGAGGCGCATGCACACCAGTGCAGGTCTATGTTCAGGAAAATTTCCCCGAACAAAGATCAGAGGGATTCCCAGCTCTGGTGTGTATGTCTACGTTCGGGGAAATGTTCAGACATACGCACCAGAGCACGGAATCCCTCTGATCTATGCTCGGGGAAAATTCCTTGAATATAGACCAGCTCTCTAACGTGGGGAATCCCTTGAATCCCCATGCTAGAGAGCTGGTCGTAAGTGTGAGCCATCGTAAAACAAGTAGGTCGCAAAGTGAGGACCACCTCGTAAGTTTTGTTATTAGGTTTCCTGACATAAAAAGCATCAGGAAAAAACTCTAGTGGTACAACATATATCATTAGTAACTAAAAGGTAGATTGTTAGCTGTTGCAGAACTGCAGTTCCCATAATGCTTAGCCAGACTTGGGACTGGCAGAACATCACCAGAGTTGTAGGTCTACAATACCTGCGGATTTATTTTTAGCTACCTTATGTATAACACAATATAGAACACTTACATTACATTCATTGATGAACAAAGTGCTCATTAATTGTCTGGTAGCTGTACTCAACCCTCTGACACTCAGCATTGAAATGATCTATAGCAATCAGGGCTGAGAGTTTGAAGTACACACTTCACTCACTGTGGGTTCATGTAGAGAAGGGCTGCATTAATAAACTGTCCAAAACTGTACAATTGCAGAACTGTAATTAGAAAATAAAAATGCTATTAAAAACAATTTCAAACACTTCAAAACAGTAAATCATACAAAAAGAAATATAAAACAGCGATTACGGTGGTGACATTGCTTAAATTACATTAAATTCCAAAGCACAGTAGCAGACGACCATTACAAGACAAATACATATCACATTTTGCTTGTGGAGTGAAATTAAAGGGACACTATAGACATCAAAACAACTTTAGCTTAATGAAGCAGGTTTAATGTATAACTCATGCCCCCGCAGTCTCATAGCTCAATTCTCTGCCATTTAGGAGTTAATCCATTTTTGTTTCTGTTTATGCAGCCCTAATCACACCTCCCAAGCCTGCATAAAAACATGGTTTTAATCAGATGTTAACTTGATTTATACGTTTTTATCTCCTGGTCTCTAAATTGAGCTTCGTACCTAAAAACAGCTTGCAAAAGCTGCAGATACCTTGTCTGTACCCTTTTCAAGCCCATTCCTTCTTCCTCAGCCAAGACTTCCTGTGGCCGCCCAACCACAGACTTCCAATGCAGCTCAGTGAGACGTCTTTATAAAGCAGGTGCTCTGGGCAATTACTGCCTCTTGAGTTAGCTCCTCTGAGCTAAACAAACCAGGAAGTAACAAGACCAGGTTTCTGACTGACAGCCGCGGGGGAGGGTTGTAAAAAAGTTCATTTATAAATGTGACAATATCTTTTTAAATCTGCACTTTCTGTAAAATTAAAAAAAATAGGGTGCAATCTTCACAAACAACTTTTATTTAACATAGCATTGGTTCTGATTTATTATTTAGGCCTGACAAGATGTGCCTATTTCAGGCAGTGGCAGCAAAATATCATGGACAACTGTTTCTGAGTCTCAAGCCAAGGGTTAACAGCTACTATAACAGCTTTATAGAGTTTTAAACCAGCTCTGGAAAGAGAGTTTATTAGAAATGTCAGGACATCGTAATGTGGGTAGGTAATGATTACCGGAAAGTTAAAATAACATTTACAGCTGCCAGTTGTTGAGCAGATTATAACATAAAAATGTCCAGCATCATTATATTTCTTCATATGTGTACAATACATCTTAATTTGAGTCTCGTTGGCAACATTTTCACTTTTGTCTCAGCGGCATAAATGTCATTTCCCCACTTTAATAGTAATCGCATGCCACCCGCACCGCACTTGCTAAGTAAATCACAAACATTTCATTTGTTTTCTTAATAAGCTTCCATTAGTAGAATCAGTAAACAGTCACCCTCTGTCACTGGATATTGGAGCTTTGAAATAACGAGACAAAATGAAAAATGTGTTTTATATTTTTAAATAAACAATTCTTTACAAAATAAAAAAGGACTTACATAAATAAAACAATAAATAAATAAATCAAGTACCAGAAGTTAAGTGATATAGTCAAAACAACAATTCGGAGCATAAAATGTTCTTCAAGTCTAAAAAAAAATTAAATCAAGCAGTTTCAAGGCATCCAACACAAAATGGATAGTACACTTTCTAGCAGACTCAAGGAGAGGGCATTCATGACACTATTTTATTACGTGAAACACCTCCCGTCCTTTATATTGTATCATAGTGCAGCTTGCAATCTATTTCTGAGTTGATGGCCAAATCACTGAATTCTGATATTAGAGAGGATCACGTGGAAATAGCTCTAAAGCTAATAAAACCTAAAACCACAGGTTATAAGAAACTTAGCAAGAATCTGATCTGATTCTCTAGTTACATAGTTACATAGGCTGAAAGGAGACATGTGTCCATCAAGTTTAGCCTTCCTCACATCTGTTTTTTTTTTGTTTTTTGTTTTTATCTAGAAGAATGCAAAAAAAAAAATGTTTGAAGCACTTCCAATTTTGCAACAAACTAGGAATAACATTCCTTCTTGACCCCAGAATGGCAGTCAGATTTACCCTTGGATCAAAAAGCTATTACCCTGAAGTTGAAAAATTATATCTTTGAATATTATTTTTTTGCAAGTATGTGGTTGCTGTTTAAACATCTGTACAAACTCTGATAAAACCACTTCTTCAGGCAAAGAATTCCACATCCTTATTGTTCTTACGGTAAAAAAAAATTCCTTTGCCTCAGACTAAATCTTCTTTCATCCAGTCTAACGCATGACCTCATGTCCTATGTACAGTCCTGTTTGTGAATAGATTTCCAAACAGTGGTTTGTATTGGCCCAGGATATATTTGTATAATGTTATCATATCCCCTCTGAGTGAACGTTTTTCTAAACTAAAGAGGTTTAAATTTGTTAACCTTTCTTCATGGCTGATATGTTCCATTCCTTTTATTAACTTTGTAGCCCACCTCTGAACTTTTTCTAGTGCCATAATATCCTTCTTTAGAGCAGGTGCCTACAATTGCACAGCATATTCAAGATGATTTGTAAAGAGGCAACATTATATTCTCATAATGCCCTTTTTATACATGACAATACCTTACTGGTCTTAGCCACTGCTGATTGACATTGCACATTGTTACCTAGTTTGTTGTCTATAACCAAATGACTTTGTAAAAGGGCATGAGACCCCTTCTAGGTTGGAAATATGTTTTCTTATTCATTTAAAACCATCCAATTTGACAAGGCAAATCAAATCCCTTTCCTGGTGTTGAGTAACTTGGAAGAGTAATTCAGTATTACATACCTGCACATTAAAATGTCACCATCTGCTCAACTGTTTTGAAATCGATGCCTGATGAATATGTTTGGATGCTTCGGGATTACATCCCTTCACACTCTGCACTGTTATGTTTAAATTGAACCTGTTGTGTAAAATGTAACTTTACTCAAATAAGATCCTAGTTTTTAAAAATGCTGAAAGTATTGGTTTTTTTTTTTACTATCGGTTCCAGTGTTGCCAGACCCCGTTTTCATGAGCGTTAATGCTGTTATAAGTCCTGCCTAGCTTTGGGAAACCTGGAATGGTTTTCCTATGGCTGGCTCAGCCTCATCCCATGATACTGATGTGCTGGCTTCATCAGACATCACTCTGTTCTTATTTCATGTCTAGTGCCACCTTGTGGGTTGAAGGGAAAACACTTATTGCTTTGTAGTAGCTTCACCAGGAAGCCGTAATTCTATTGTGGAAATTATCAATACAAGCAATCTTCTCCTAAGCTTTTTGGTGAGCTTTCACATGCAGTGCAAATTAAAAACTGGCTTTATTGGCTATATTGCCATTTCTTCAGAGGGATGCTGCAGAAACATAACATTAAAATGTAACACATGCGCAGTTACTATATTTGAAAACCGCAAGAGAAGAGGCTCTAGGCGTGCTTTCTAACAGACATCAGCATAAACTCTATTACAATACAAAAACCAAGAGATTAGTCAGTGCTAATTAACACACAAAATACCAGAAGGCAGCCACCTAAAAAAAAGGGGGATCCTCAAGACCCCTAAAACTAATAATAAGGCAAGACAAGACAAGGAAAAGTTGCGCCAAAGATAAAAATATATATATACAGATAATATCAATAGTAGAGATAGTCCTAGTATGATACCCTCTTGTATAGTTGACTAAGTCATAGAGGAGAGTCAATATAAAGTACTTGATAGAAAAATGAAAGATCCTCAGTTGAAACGATGAGTCAATTAATCCAAGCACTCCGAATGCATATAGAAAATTGACTTATCTTTAATTTTTTTATCAAGTACTTTAAATTGACTCTCATCTATGACTTATAGTCACCTATACAAGAGGATATTTTACTAGGACTAGGATCTCTACTATTGATATTATCTGTATATATATATTTTATCTTTGGCGCAACCTTTCTATGTCTTGTCTATGACAATAGTCCAAGTGACCGGACGGGGTGGGGTTGCAATTTTTTCTGAATTTTTTTCTATTAATTTATACAGTGGCTAGCACAATAAATGAGGGATTAAAGTAAATTAAGTTATACTCAACATGACAAGAAAGGAAGTGGCTGAATAGCACAACTTCAATTCTGCAGGGGGTTCTGGGACTTGTGGTTCAATTGTTAGTTTATATATTTAAATATCTACTAGAATTTGGGTCAGTTCATTGAATACAGTTTGTACATGAATACAGTAGTCTGTGTAGTCTTTAAGTTGGGATGGGAGCTAACAGTAGATTTAATTTGTTTTGTTGCTCGTTACTGTTCTATATTGTACTTACCATATCATGCACTTAGGGCCACCCAATGGGCATATACCTTCAGGGGCCCGGTCAACTCTGCGGCTGTGTAATAGCGAGACCGGGTCCTTTTAAAAATGGCAGCCACAAGTACTGCTTGGAGGAAGTGACGGATGGTCAAACTTGGGCTCACAATGCATAGATCAAAATGTATTCTTCTATAAGAACAACCAAGTT
This sequence comes from Pelobates fuscus, assembly GCF_036172605.1. Classification (NCBI taxonomy): domain Eukaryota; kingdom Metazoa; phylum Chordata; class Amphibia; order Anura; family Pelobatidae; genus Pelobates; species Pelobates fuscus. The sequence goes on along the minus strand of NC_086324.1, from coordinate 28,607,148 downwards.
TAATTTGCAGGACAAATATACTCTAATATCATTTAAAACTACATTCAAATAGTTTGAAAATCAGTATTCAGACAAGATACTGACTTATTGACTTAACTGCCACTGAGCGGCTTTCAGATTTACGTGCCTTTTTGTATAGTAAAAGGTCATTAATCAGTTATTGTCTGTTTTGATTTATTTGTATTATGTTTTTCACTGCAAATTATTAATATTTGCTTCTAAAAATGCTACAAAAGGAAGTTCTATCCATATTAGTGTTCTGCTAAATGTGTGTGTTACTCAGTCTAGTGTTCTGCTAATTCTTTCTGGAGGGGTTATTATTCATTCTAGTGCTCAACTGATTCAAACTGGAGCATACCCCAACACTGGCGTCCCGAGAAGTTGGACACGGTGGGTGGGGATAAATAGGGCAGGCAAACAATGTAATTGCATCACTGGCTCTGCCCAAAGGGATGGATCTCCCATACTAGCAGGTCAACATGACGTTAATGCATGCCAGGTTGCCTGCTAATCAACAAGGCCAGTCCACAATGGACGGACAATGCAGTATACTTGTTAGTGACAGTTCCCTGGTGTCTCCAAAAGCAGGACAGCAAAGTTAGGACAATGGGACAGGGCAATCAAATCATTCCTGCTGATTTCATAATGGTTATGATGAATTCTGGAAGTGTTATTCATTTTAGTGTCCTACTTGTTCCTTCTGCAATCCTGGGGATATTGTTCATTCTAGTTTTCTACTGATTCTTTCTGGAATCCTGTAGGTGTAATTCATTTGCGTGTTCTACTGGTTTCCTCGGGGGATATTATTCATTCTAGTGTTCTAGTGATTCTTTCTGGAATCCTGGGAGTGTAATTCCTTCAAATGTTCTACTGATTTTATGAGGTGATGTTATTCATTATGGTGGTCTACTGTTTGATTCAAACTAGAGATGTTATTATTTCTACAACAGGGTTGCACAACAGGTAGATCCTCAGATGTTGTAGAACTACATGAGGCATGCAAAGCATCATGAGAGTTGTAGTTCTACAACATCTGGGGATCTACCTGTTGTGCAACCCTGTTGTAGAAATAATAAACCAGTCCAGAGGATATTCCTTGTGCAAATGACTGTAAAAACACACTGACTTCAAAGATATGAACATAAGCACACTATACAAGCTAAAAGCACTGCCCCCCTAAATATAGTAAACTCTTAACCTTATTCCAGTCTGCTACTGCTGGCTCTGCCCCTGATCTGCCTCCTTGGCTGACATCATCCGAAGTGATGCTCTCAACCAATCACAATGCTTTCCCATTGGAAAGCATTGGATTGACTGAGATTTTCAATTCTGATGATCTCAGCCAAGGAGACAGGCTGGGGTGCATCTCTAAGACAAACTATGAGATGCTATGAGATGTACTCTGTGTAAGGTTACAGTAAGAGGAAAGTTCAGTGTTTTGATGCAGAGCATGAAGATGGTAAAAAAAGGTTTTTTTTCTTTGCGAACATTCAGTTGCTGGAAAAGTGATTTTGAGTAAATTTGCACATTTAATGCTAAATTCCAAAACAAGTGTTGAATTTGAATTTAGTAATAACCAAACCGATATTTTGGTCAGATTCAGTTTTTTACTAATTTTTCAATTTGGATGCACATTATTTTGTACATCTTTTATATTGATTAGCTTAGATATCTGCATACTTGCAAAGCATTGTAGATGTAAATAATTTATTTACGATCTCCTTAATTTTAACGCTAGAATCTATCCTACCAAGTACAGAAAAACAGCTGGAGTGCTCACTTCGCAGTACAGCTTTCCAACAAGCTGCCAAAACAAAATTAGCCTTGAGTGCTCGCATTTAATCTAAATGCCAAAGAGATAAAAAGGAATTATGTTTAATTTGCTTCATTAAGGGTATATTTGCAACTAGTCAGATTTAGAGACTAGTTTGGTTTGCATATAATGTATCATCTGGGACTTAAAAGGATACATTGTATCTTTCAAGTTTGTCTAATTGTGTACAGTTAAAAAAAACAATGAACAGTCTTACTTGGCAAATATGTCAAAAGTGTTCACCCATAATACTTATGATACAAGTCAGCTCTGGGCATTGTGTTTCCATCTTCGGATAAACGAACACTAACCATTTCTAGACCCTAAAGGCAACGGAATTAAATTAACAAATATAAATGTGCATGAAATATTTACCCGACATTTTTTCCATTACAGCACTTTGCAAAAATCAATGTTTAAAACAAACCCTCCCAAAAAATGTAGAAGGTTTTTTAAAAAAAAAAAAAGTAATAATTGCTATGAGATGTACTCTGTGTAAGGTTACAGTAGTTTATTACAGAAGCAACAAAATGGAAAATGATTTTTTTTGTCTAGCATGTTTGAATTTGTTTAAATTGAAAGTGGGTTAAGTATAAAGACTTGTAGTTTGCAAGCTAATGGAAAACATCCACAGTGTTGAAAAAAATATATTGTACTCGGACGAAATCACTAAGGCATATGTTGGAAGTTACTAATGTTTTAACACTTAGCATACATTCGCTCAGTATTTCTTCACAGTTCATCAACTCTGTTTGTTTTTCACACTACGTAAAACTCCAGGGGCTTTGTAATTGCATCCACCGCTCACAAAGTGTGGCATAATTGTAGTGTTTCTGTTTCTGCTGCTAGCGGGCACTGGCGGATTAATGAATGTGGACTAATATTAGCTCTGGAAGAATCCTTGGGTAGAAAGTATTAAAGTTTTAAGAAAGACTTCTAAACTAAATTGATGTCATTTTTGGGACTAACCGTCAATTTGAAGGTTTGCAGACCTTTCGGCAAATTTACCCAAGTGGGCCAAGGATGTTTCTAAAGTTTCTACATATTTGAAAAACGCTGACATATTCAAAATTCTTACTCACAGATTCCACCAATTCAGATAATTGGATGGCAACGTTTAAAGCAACTATTACCTGTCTATATAAGTAGGAGGAAGAGCAGGTTTTGTTCAACTTTTTGCATTTTGACTTGAGAGCAGGAAGACAATCTCCCTTTTACTCCTTTTAATATATTTTACTGTATGTTCAAGAGACATTATTTTACGAAACTTTCTAGCGACAGGGGTGTTGCTGGAAGGGTTGCTGACCCCTGGTCAATCTCTTGCTTTCAAGTTATTCACTCGATTGCCTGTTTCAATTAATCCAAGGGTCAAATAAGAAATTCTAACAGGTATACAAATTGGCAGATTTGTGATGGTTAACTTTAGCACTCCAAATGAGGCTGTGCTACATTTCCCATGATGCTTAACCAGTAAGCATAATGGGAAATATATTAAAACAGGTTTTCCATCAGATATATGATGCATGTATATACACGTGTATATCTCCAATCCATGTGATTGTGTTTAAAATTGCATGAGCTGTCTACAAGCAGTTCTAGTTATACAGGATATTCTAGCGACAGATGAGTCAATGATTCTTCGATATGTTCTGTTGTTTGATGTCTAGCTATTAATATTATCATAAGAGATAATAAAGAATAAAAAAATATTAGATATATGTGAATGTAAATGGAGGTTTATAGATATATTATTATTGACCCCTTAACTAATGATTTGTTTGCAGTAGTAAAAAATAGACATTAGAGATTAGTTGTCCAGTTTCTAGGTCATCGAGGTAGATGGCTTCAGGCATTTTTGTATATTTTCAGGAGTACTTAAAAAAACAACCTCAATTTTGCAGCAGCCTGCTTCGGTGTAGAGTAGATAGAAACACAAAACAGGATAGATAGATAGATAGATATACATATATATGTAAATTCATCACTAAAATATCACACATGCTATAAAGAACATATGCCCTCTACAGAATATATCATAAATAATGTATTGATAAAACTGGCAAAACAAACTATAACTGTAGTATTACCATAAAAATACAAATATGTAGACCACCAAAAAAATAAATAAAAAGCAATTTAAAATAAATACAAAAATAGAAAATGATAAGTTGTGGAATTCAGATTGTAACGCTACATGAAGAGATTTGTTGTAAAGGAGAAAAGCCATACATAGGGAGTAATGACCCCCCCCCCAAAAATGAAAGAAAAAGCCTACTAAAAGTAATCACAGAGCGACCACACAAACAGTGCACAAACTCAGATAGTTGAGGTGGATGGAGTCCTAGAGACAAATGGTGTTCTCCATGAGCACTTGTGGAGTTTGTACATCTTGCAGGATTTTATTCCTTGGGAATAATTGCCTTTATGAAATGCTGTTGATGATGTGGCATAAAGCAGATGTGGTGTTCATATTTACAAAGAATGGAGGTATAATGATACTGTGCAGTATAAGTCACTGCCTGGATATCTTAAAACTTTCACTAGTGAGAAATGTGTATATGTGAAATATCAAGCTAATTACTTTATTTTGTTATTTTTTTCAATGTGCACAAATATATTACTATTTTTTTTTAATCTGGTGTTTTGTTTAATAACACCATTGAAGTAAAAAATAAATGACTTACAGAAACATAAGGAGTATATTTTAAGAAGTGTTCTAGTCAGTTCAATATTTTTTTTTATTTACAGTTATTAAAATGGTAATTTATAAAAACTTTTTTAAAAAATATTTAAATAATTAATAAGGTTAACAGCCATTCCTGGGTTAATCTGATGTGTTTCTGGATTATTTATTTATTTTGTTGAATAATGTAACACATAATTTTGCAGAGAAACAAAAAATCAAATAGCTTAATTAAGAGGCGTTGTGCACCTGTTTGATGTTACATATGGGAGCAATAAAATGAGCCTTAGATCAAACAGAGCTGTCTTGTACAAACCCAGTGAGGGTCTTGTATGAAGCACAATGTTGTGGCAAAGTTCTAAAATTGAGCAATCAGCAGGTTTGGTTCCAATGGTAATTTCTCCTCTATAGGTCTAAGCAGTTATCTCCTGTATGTACTAAGTGCGAAATATTTGATGCTAGGTGGAACTGCCTTGTATGTCCCTAAGAAGATTAGAAATAATAGCAGGCCATCTTGGATTACGTGCATGTAATAAATATTCTGTGTTCTGCAAGGACATTGTCTTATAACCAGCCGGATAAATGAATGGGATTTACAATATCTGCAATGCAACTTTGCTTTCGTTGTGCAAGTCATTGATACGTACATTTACATTATATTCCCCTTAGCTTTCAGCTCAACTTATTACATTATTACAGGCATTTTATGAACTCTGCTGCAAATGTCGGCTACTCCAGGCTTGAATAACCCTAAGTCAATTTCCCTAGTGAATTACCAGTGAGTGTAACATTAAAATCATTCTAAGCCATGCCAGATAAAAAGATCCAATTACAATCACAGCGATTTGGCGGCATGCATTTATCACAATCTTTTGTACTTGGATTCTCATTGTAATAAATTCCACTTTGCCGAATGTGGGAAGTCAAGGATGTGATGAGATGATTGTATCCATTTTGTCTTTAATGATGGATTAGAAATAAATTGCATTCTCCAGTTGAAGGATTTTAACACAGTATTGTGCTGCAGATTGCGGATAGTTTTTTTGTTTTTTATCATCAAACTATGGATAACTTTGAAAATAATATTATTTATGGCTTACAAATTTGTGCATGTCATTTGTATTTTTATTTTATTTATCTTTTTATTTAACTATATAAGAGTGGTTACATTTTATAGTTGTCTAATATAAAGGGTTATTCCAAGCATCATGACCAATGCAGCAGCACTGTAGTGGTTATGATGCCAGGAGTACTCTGACATGGATACCCAGTAATGGGGAAAACAGCTTAGCAATAATTTGCCTTTTTTATGAAATACTAATTTTGACTGTGTTGGAATTTTACTGAACTTACAACCCATCAATAGTTATACCGAGACAAAGTAGGGACTCTGTATATTAACCTCCGTCTGACACTTCTAGACACTGGAGAAAGATACGGCTGTCCAGAAGTGTCAATACCCTTGCTTCACCGGTGATAGCTGCTTGGTATTGGATCGGTCTATTGAGAACCCCGCTGTCTTACGGGATCCTCCATTGATCTCAATACTATACTGCACATGTGAGACCCTCCGGAAGAAGATGGATGCACCCATGAGGTACAGGTTCAGGTAAGTAGAACACGCCTTTACCTGCCTTCCCCTCCCTCACTGGCCACCGGACTTCCAGCGGCAATGTCACCATTGTGAACTCTGCAAAGTTCTCAGATGGTGACAATGCCGCTTTGAGCCTGAATATTGATGAGATCATAATATCTTCCTTAATTAGTATTGGGATATACAATTAGCAGAAAAACTATGTGCATACAGAGTGTATGGGATGTACGCCATGCTTAACTAGCAGAGTTTATGCTTTGCAGAACTCATACAATGAGAGCTACTTTTTGGAAGTGTTGGCTAGATTCAGATTCCCTTCTAGAAGAGCAATAAACAGTTTAGGAGATTAAGGATATCTTTCATTTGTTTGTAAATGTACTGGAGATTTTATTCTTCAAGATAAGGAATAGCAGTTACTTAATAGTTTTGAAGTGAGCAATATTAACTTATACCGTTTTTGTGTTTCCAAAGGCAAATCCTTAACCCCTTAAGGACACATGACGTGTGTGACACGTCATGATTCCCTTTTATTCCAGAAGTTTGGTCCTTAAGGGGTTAAAAAGAAATTTTGCCTCAAGTCTCATAAAATTTGCTTGTGCTTTGAGTTTTATCCTGTAAATACATATTATGCCAGAAAGTAAATAAAGATTGGCGCTCCTCTGTAAGCCAAGAAATAACTTGCAGTCATACGCTGTGTACTGAACAGTAAAACAGGCTTACTTTTTGGTCTTTTTCTGTGTTTTTACTATTTCTTTGTAGATTGGAATAAAGTCTATGACTAAACAAACTATAAAACAAAATTATGTAAGGTATAACAAGATGAAATAATTATTTTTAAGTTATACTGATAGAAAAATGTGCTACTATCATGTTCCGACCACAAGTTTAGGGCAAAGGCCTGTATTTGTAAAATGAGTTTGTCCTATAAAAACCCAATACCTCCCCTCTTACCTTGGCCGTTCAGTTTCAGGTCATCCTACCCACCTCACCACTTATTTAATTTAATTATTCCATTCTTCTCCTTGGGGGCCCTCTTATTTACAGGCCTACTGACTTATCACCACCACTTATTGATACATACTACTATCATGTTTTGACCACAAATATATATATATATATATATATATATATATATATATTATGGCCATTTCCAGCCTATATATGAGCACCTGACCAATGGATAGAAGCTGTGGCATGACCAATGGACAGGAGCTGTTGCATGACCAATGGACTGGAGCTGTTGCATGACCAATGGACTGGAGCTGTTGCGTGGGGCTTCTGATTCCGTCTCTAGTCTTCCTTAGTTTAACCTTTTCTCCCAGACTCAAATTTATTTGGGTGATCTGGTCAAACCGTGACTACAGCTGAGATGGATCAGTACATTTTCTAATGTGGTTTTCAATTCACAAAAATGCACTCTAAGTTAATTTTGGACATTCACAATGTGCATTGTCCTGGCAAATAGGTAGTGCTTCTGTCCAAAGAAGACTTGCAGCCGCATAGAATAGAGACATTTACCTACACGTATGCATTGCAAAGATAGACGCATTGGCTATTACTCATGCAATATTTTAATATTAATAATAATATTAATAAACAACTAAAACAGTTTTCATTTAAAGAGTAAAACATGAAATATATACAAAGATAAGACATTTATTTATTTTGCTTCATTAACTGACACTCATCAGCCCACCTACATCTGCTGTGTTCTCCTTTTTGCCAGGTTGCTATTTCATCTGTTTTATATTTTTGTGCTATAATATTGTGTCATTTTTGGGGCTGAAAGAAGAAGATTTTAGAAGAAAGAAAACATCCAATGGTAAGTTTTTTTTCTTTTTCTTTACAGGTTCTTAGTTAAAGGTCCCCCCTCATTATTTTTAGGGTGAGGGGGGTAGGTAGGTGGATACTTATTTCCCCTAGTCCCCTGGGGGAACATTTTTTTTGGGGCCCCCACCTGCCGCTCAGGGGTGGGGGCCGGGGGGAGGACAATAGGTATTAGGTATAGGTATTTAGGGCCCCCAACCGCCGCTCAGGGGTGGGGGCTAGGGGGGAGGACATTAGGTCCCCCACTTATTAGTATTTAGAGGCCCCCCACCCGCCGCTCAGTGGTGGAGGGCCAGGGGGGAGGACCATAGGTCCCCCCCTTTTTAGTATTTAGGGCCCCCACCCGCCGCTCAGGGGTGGGGGCCAGGGGGGAGGACATAAGGTCCCCCCCTTATTAGCATTTAGGGCCCCCAACCACCGCTCAGGGGTGGGGGCCAGGGAGAAGGACATTAGGTCCCCCCCTTATTCTTGTTTAGGGCCCCCACCCACCTCTCAGGGGTGGGGGCCAGGGGGAGGACATTAGGTCCCCCCCATTTGTACTTAGGGCCCCCCCCCCGTCGCTCAGAGGTGGGGGCCAGGGAGGAGGACATTAGGTGTCCCCCCCACCCTTATTCTTGTTAAGGGCCCCCACTCACCGCTCAGGGGTGGGGGCCAGGGGGGAGGACATTAGGTGTCCCCCCCCCCAATTTTTATTTAGGGCCCCCACCGTCGCTCAGGGGTGGGAGCTGGTGGGGAGGACAATAGGTCCTCCCCCTTTTTTTACTTTAGGGCCCCCACCCGCTCAGGCAGGGGGGACCCTTTTTTATTTTTTATTTATTTTTTTAACAGTGAGCAGCCACAGGCTGCTCACTGTTTAATAGACATGTCCCTACTCGCGGTATTGCGAGTAGGGGCACAATTTACTAATACTAAGTAATTTTTACTTAGTATTAGTAAATTTAGGTGAAAGACCAATTTAGGTCTTTCAGCCTTTTGGTAGATAACTCCCTAATACCGTGGGAATTAGGGAGTTATCTACCAAGCGGCTGCAACAAAAGTCCCGAAAAGTCCGGAAATGCGGTAGGGATAATGTATAATAAACACAGGTTACTGGCTATGGGAGGGATAATGTATAATAAACACAGGTTACTGGCTATGGGGGGGATAATGTATAATAAGCACAGGTTACTGGCTATGGGAGGATAATGTATAATAAACACAGGTTACTGGTTGTGGGGAGATAATGTATAATAAACACAGGTTACTGGCTATGGAGGATAATGTATAATAAACACAGGTTACTGGCTATGGGGGATAATGTATAATAAACACAGGTTACTGGCTATGGAGGATAATGTATTATAAACACGCAAAAAAAATAATAATAATAAAAAAAAATGAATGCAGCTTCAGAATTAATCTAAATTGTATGATGTCTAGGAGGTGTGAGGGTCTGGGAGGGAGGGTCTGCTGCTGATTGGCTGGAATGTGTCTGCTGACTGTGAGGTACAGGGTCAAAGTTTACTCAATGATGACAAATAGGGGGCGGACCGAACATCGCATATGTTCGCCATCCGTGGCGAACGCGAACACGCTATGTTCACCAGGAACTATTCGCCAGCGAACCGTTCGGGACATCACTAGTTATGAGATATTGTATTAAAAGGATGTGCCCAGCAATAATTTCCCCTGTATCCACAAATTGAGATATTTTTTTTTTACCATTTAACACTCTGCACATATTTGAAACTTCTGGACTGCCTCACCGTGAATTACTTTAAAATGAATCCAAACAAAATGAATCCAAATACATAAAATACAGGAACACAATGTACGCTTCTTTGGTCAATGTTTACTTTTATTGCAAAAGATTAAAAAAAAAGACAAAATGTTCGATCAAAAGACAAACTTCACAGCAAACACGCGGCAGAAATATCAATGCTAAACACATAAACCTTTCAAAGTGCTTTGTCCATAATAAATCCCTTTTCCATCAAACATCTATTAATAGAATACATGATTACCTGCTGGTGCAATGTTATGAAACCCATGTATTTTGCCAGGTTTTCGCCTAATATATCTCTTTGATAAGATACAGATGTGCACAAGTTATGTTGCTTCTTCAGGGACCAGTTCAGTGACACTCATAGGTAAATGCTTCATTTTATAAGAATGTACTGTATGCCATATCACTGTTGTGGCAGCATTTGGTTCCAGTGTTTACTTTACTACTGGCTAAATATTTTTGCATAATGTTTTTATCTTGCGTTTAGGGCTCTATACGAGGAAATCCTCCTCTATATCTAAGTTTAATTTTAGTGGATCTGATTTGAAATAAAAAAAAAGGCAAGGAAAGTTTAAGACACACACACATACGCACATTTGCAAGACAGCATACACTTACAGGACGTGCTATTTCATAATTTTAATTATTTTTTTATTTAGAATGTGCAAGAAATAAGGATTAGCATTTCAGTCTCCAACTGGGACTCCAACTGGGTCTCCAACTGGGACTTAAAAAAAGAAAATAAATAAATGCATTTAATAAATGTAAAATAAAAAATAGATAGTATATATATATATATATATATAGAGAGAGAGAGAGAGAGAGAGAGAGAGAGAGATAGAGATAGAGATAGAGATAGAGATAGAGATAGAGATAGAGAGAGAGAGAGAGAGAGAGAGAGAGAGAGTAAGAGAGAGAGATTCTCATCTAGTTAAAGATTGATATATCACAGTCACATGACTTGGGATCGCTTGGAGGTTGGAACCACGCTAAAAACTTACACGTGGAATTCAAGGAAAAGCAACAAAGGTATATTGAAACTCTAGGGCATCCAGTAAAAGAAGAAAGCTTTGTTTCAAAAAGTTCAAAGAATTAAAAAAAAGATACACTAGGTACCAGGACTGCGAAAAGGACAAGGCGCATATTATGAGAACATGTAGAGTTCCTCCATAGCAACCTTATCAGTTTTGTAAATATTTGTCTTATAACAGTTTCATTGTGCTCTTAGAGGTCTACATAGAGGCATATCTCCACTATATCTAAGTTCTACGTTTGTGAACCCGGCTTATGCTTCCGAAGACAAGTTAGTTTTTTTTTGTCAAATATATAGTGTTCCAGCATGATGGAAAAATACCAGTTTGCTCTTTATATTATATTAAAGCAAACTTGGAGATTAAGTCAATGTTGAACTGTTGTCAAAAAGTTGATGGTTCAACTTTAGTTCTGAAAGAAGTATCCTTGGTTATTGCTGCAAAGAGATGTAGGTAAATGGTAATTTATTTGAAGTTGCTTGATATTAAACTGGAAGAGTCGATATTTAAATAAATATTTGTGAAATATCCAAGAAATTATGGATTCATTTTTTATTTTATTTTTTTCATACCAGGAAATGATGCACTATAATGCCTCGTTTCCACTGAGCGTTATGGTTCGGGTCGGTACAGTTCGGAAGGGTTAGAATGGTCCAGCCTATTCAGGTGAGCGTTTCCACTGCAAGTCGGACCGCCAGGGGGCATGCGGAGTTAAGACCAAATGCCTAGCGTGTCATTTGTCGTGAGCATTGACATTTTTTGTGTCCGCCAATCAATGGATTGTATAGTGTGATACCAGTAGCTCCGCCCTAACTGTACCGTACCATTTCCGATTGACCTACATCTGAAGGGGGCCCAGGAATGGTTTGGTTCGCTTGTATGGGCCATAATAGCGTACCAGACAGTACCGACCGCTCAGTGGAGACGGGGAATAGGTGTAACCCACACTTTACTACAGGAAACTTGTGCAATGATTTAATTCATAAATACGCCATTTTGTCAAACATTTACTTCTGTAAAAATGGTAATAGATTAACATTTTCCAGGATGCTAATAATTGCTGGATTAATCATCCTTCAATAGAATTTATTGTACGTACCTGAAATGTTATCACATGCATATGTTAATGAAAATGCTGATTTACTGATTTTTATTTGGAAAGTATGTTTCTTATAGATGATCTGTAGCTATTGAGCTATATTTTAAATTTTTATTTTAATGAAAACTAATTTAGATCAGGATACTCTTTTAAATGTGCACAAAGCTCATGCCTACCAATGCCATTGGAGGGGGTTAAAGACTACAAATTTTTACTTTGCGTTAAGAATTTTCTGAATATTATTCATCTGTCTTGCTTATCTCACATTCGTTTACGTTCTTGGATCGTGCTAAAAACTTTAATCATCAATATAACGAAAACAGAATGTAAGTGAAATTGTGTGTTTTCTAACTGCGTGGAATACATGCTATCGGCATAATGAATGCCTGATGGATTGAAGTTTTCATCCCAGGGAGTATGTGCATACACCTGTAATTTGTTCTCTGGTGGGCAATGCCTCTGGCGTACATGCACATCAATCTTGATCATTCATTGAGCTTGTTATGTTATTTTGGTTGGAGAAGAGGTTTTTTTTTCTTTATATATTTCTCATTGAAATGCTTCCAAAAAAATTAACCATTTACTTCACTTGCTGATTTCAATAAAAGCCTTGAATTCTAAATGAAATATCATTAAGAATTAAAGTCAAGTCCTCAGTACAGATTCTTAAATCAGATTGAGTTAAAAAAAAACACAACCAATAATATTACAAAAGGCTGTGCTTCACAAACCATTTATTATTATAATGTCATCTCTTTATGTATCTGTTTATTATTATTATTATTAGAAGAAAATACAAACTGTTTACTACGTTTCTGATTGATTAAAATGTAGACCAGATAGTCATCTAATATGGTTTTCTGATTGTCCATTTTTATTGTGTTAAGTATTTTTATTGCAATATATTTTTGGAGGCTGAAAGTAGGAATCATTAGCACATGATCTCAAGATCAATATTTGGAGATCTCAAGCTTCTCTTCAAGAATCGAGTATAAACGTGTTTACTTTTACTCACTCATCCTTGTTTATATTCCTTATTTATTTGTATGTTATTTGTTTTTATTTGTCACCAGGAATTGTCAGTATAAGTTTGGAAATGTTGCTTTGACACAACATGTTTTTTTTTATATGAATGGCTAAAAATTGTGCACATTTTGCCTGAATGTGTATATGTGTGTATCTCTGTGTCTGTATCTACCTGTGTGTGTGTGTGTCTGTAATGTGTGTCTTTAAGTGACCCTGTGTATCTGTATATCTGTGTGTGTATCTGTGTCCCTGTGCATCTGCTTATCTGTATGTGTTTCAGTATTTGTATGAGTGTTATTGTGTGTGTCTGTATCTGCATGTGTGTCATTGTGTGTGACTGCATATCTGCATGTATGTGTCTGTGCATCTGTATGTGTGTCAGTGTGTGTGTATTTGTATGTATCAGTATCCGCTTGTCTGTATGTGTATCTGTGTGTCAATGTATCTGCATGTCTGTATCAGTGTATTTTGGATGTGTGTGCTTTTGTCTATGTAGGAGTTTATATGTAGATGTGTATGAATCTCAGCCTTCAAAGTCCAACACGACACACAAATTCAAACATCAACACTGCATACAGACGCCTACAATCAAAGGCAAACATTACACACTACTGCTTGCAAATGGCAACATTACGTAAAACAGCACAGCACTACACACAAATATACCCCTACATTCAGACACACATATACTCCATACAAAAGCATGCTCACTAGTGATGTCCCGAACGGCGAATAGTTCCTGGCGAACATAGCTTGTTCGCTTTCGCCACGGATGGCGAACATATGCGATGTTCGGTCCACCCCCTATTCGACATCATTGAGTAAACTTTGACCCTGTACCTCATAGTCAGCAGACACATTCCAGCCAATCAGAAGCAGACCCTCCCTCCCAGACCCTCCCACCTCCTAGACAGCATACAATTTAGTTTAATTCTGAAGCTGCATTTTTAAATTTTTTTTAGACAGAAGAGTGTTATATTTGAGCATGCTAGGCTGAACATGCGTATATCATGGCTAGTTGCACTGAGGGTATGAGTATATAGCAGTACATTGTTGTGAAAGATGGCTGTCATGTTTAGGGTGTAGCTTGCACGTTATCAACTGTGTATTTATATCAGCAGCTCCACCACTAGTTATAAATCAAGTGTGAGTCGCCCCATGAGATGAGACTAGTGAATAACATAATAAATGAACGGTTAAGGTAAAGGCATGTAATGAACTATGACAATAAACTCTTTAGGAGGTGAAATAATGACATGTTTAAACGCTTGCTACTTTACGATTAGTTAATGTGCAGAGAGCAGTTCATGTGATCAAAGGCATGGTGTGGAGGATCAGCTATAGTGGGACATGCTTGGCAGGCTGCTGTTTACTGCTTGTGCTCATCCGATCCCTTCTGGGTGCCAGGTGCAGACCCTGGGAGTCCCTGATACCTGGAACAACAAAGGCAAGTCTCTGGCTGAGTGCCGGGTTCGCGGCTTGAGGTGGTGGAAGCCTTTTTTGTCGGGTGGTCGGATCTGTCCCGGTGGTGCTTCACGTCCGGTGCGGGATTGTGGTGGCTTAAGGTGGAGGCGAGTGCTTGACGTGGGGCAGGCTCTGCATTTCTGTTTGTGCCTCCGGTCCCGTCTTTGACGCCTTTTGCGTTGGTGGATTTTAATGGGGACTGCTTCGCTTAGCTGTGGTGGAGCTTGTTGGGGCCATGGTGGAGCTTGTTGGGGCTTCCTGCTTGTTATTTGCTTCCAAAATTGATTAAAGAGTCTGTCCAGCTTAGACTCAATATCCTGCCATGCTTTGCTGGTACCAGGAGGACACGTGGCTGCTGCCATATTGGGAGAGTCGCAGATGAGTATGTCAGCCTGGGCGGCTGTGCTCTGTGCGTCCATTAGCTCCAGACAGCCTCTCAGGGGTGGACCGGGATAACCCCCACCGGTCCGAGGTGGGGGTAACGGAGCTCCTGCCAGGAAGTAGCGGCTCCTGGGCATCCCAGGATCGGGAGATCGGCCGCCTCTCCCGCCCGGTGAGCACCAGGCCACACTTGCCATGCGGAGGTAAGTAAGACTCTGTCGAGTTGCTGACCGCTATTAAGCATGTCGGGTTGGTCAGGTAGGAGCAACATTGCTGGGTCATCCCCTTCTGGGGTGAAATTCGCTTGTTGATAGCTGCTTAAAGTGAGATCTTGAGGGAGCTCACACGAAGTGCATCTTTCCTCCATGACAGCTAGGCCCCGCCCCCGGAAGCTGCATTCTTAGTGAGAGGAAATACAGTGTAGCTGCTGCTGATTTAATAGGGAAATCGATAGCTAGGCTACTGTATTCAGTGTCCACTACAGTCCTGAAGGACTCATCTGATCTCTGATGTAAGGACAGCACCCCAAAAAGCCCTTTTTAGGGCTAGAACATCAGTCTGCTTTTTTTTTTTTTCTGTGTA
The DNA here is from genome assembly GCF_036172605.1 of Pelobates fuscus. NCBI lineage: Eukaryota > Metazoa > Chordata > Amphibia > Anura > Pelobatidae > Pelobates > Pelobates fuscus. The sequence goes on along the minus strand of NC_086324.1, from coordinate 28,591,883 downwards.
ATCTAATTGCAGTTGCCTGCCTGCCAGCGTGTGTGTCAGGCTCACAGCGTATACTGTGCCCACTTGCCCAGTGCCACCACTCATATCTGGTGTCACAATAGCTTGCATTTAAAAAAATATATATATTTTTTGACTGTAATATAATAGCAGTCAGTTTCCTTCACACGTGTGCGTTTCAGGGCCTGCCAGGGCACAGTGTCACACCAGTGCAACTCATATCTGGTGTAACAGTAGTGTACATTTAAAAAAAAAAAATACAGGGGGCTTGTTGTCACCTTTCGGGGACCCTTGGCTGGGTGGAGGAAGAGACCTTCAATGACATCAGTGAGGACAAGGAACGGGACATGGCTAGCTTGGTATCCAACCTTGTGCAAATGGGGAGTTTGCGGTTGTGCAAATGGACTGTTTGCGGTTGTTTGCGGTGCGTTACACGGGGAGTTTGGTCTCTCACTGTGAAGCGGGCGTAACCCTTACACTACCTGATCGATACAACATCATACCTGATGTTTTAAAGCACGTTATTCCAAACAATTTAGGAATGTTAGGTGATTTATGCCCTTTATGGATTAAAACTAGACTCTGCATCAACTATGTAATTTCCCATGGGAGTTTTGCCATGGATCCCCCTCCGGCATGCCGCAGTCCAGGTGTTAGTCCCCTTGAAACAACTTTTCCATCACTATTGTGGCCAGAAAGAGTCCCTGTGGGTTTTAAAATTCGCCTGCCTATTGGAGTCTATGGTGGTTCGCCAGGTTCGCCCGTTCGCGAACATTTGCGGAAGTTCGCGTTCGCCATTCGCGAACGGAAAATTTTATGTTCGCAACATCACTAATGCTTACATTCAAACATACAAACACTGCTCAGTGCTAAATAGAAGCCTGCAACAACTGGCAAATTGTAGATCCCAGGCTTGCAAAGCATTGTGTCTACCTTTTTTTCCATCCTTGCGATAGTGGGGCCCCCAAAAAATCATTGCACCGGAGCGTTCTCTACTCTAGTTCTGCCACTGGATTTCAATTAATTTTTTTCAATTAATTAGTTTCAATTCCTTTTTGCTGTTGAATTCAACAAAGGAAATGGTTTAATTAATTTTCTAATAAACCTTCTTCGATGTGACTGTTTAATGTAAGATATAGGGTCCTTGTTTGTCAAAGAGATAATGGCTGCTGTTACTATGATGATGATATCTTGATTGTAAACAATCCCTTCATTGAACACAACAATTTGTGTAAATTTAATACTATTTAATACTATACTGCAGAATAATTAGCATTTCTTTCTATTTGCATTTTCAGTAATTTCATATCTAATTTTAGCATATTCATGTGAGAGAAAGTTACACATGCAAATTATATAATTCCCTATGGGCTTTCAATTGTATTAAAAAAAAAATGAGTAGTTTTAATTAAGAGAAAGTTTGGATGTCTCTCTTTGACAGTGTAGTATTTTTCTTTTTGCACAAATCAGCAACTGCAAGTTTTCCTGACAAGCACGAAATTGCAACATTCCAAATGAAATATAACATTTCCCCTGTCTCTGCCTTCTGTATCACACAGATAGAAACACTATTAGTACAAAAACACCATAGGCAATGTTCTGTCTTAGCTGATCTCAGTTTGCCGATCTCCTACTGTCAGATTTCGAAAAAAAAACATGCTTGCTTGTCAGATATTTGTGTGTGCTCATTAGCAAAATTACAACTATTTGTGAGAGATAAATTATGTCTGTGAGATATGTGTCACATGGAGAGAAGACAAAAAAACACCTTTGTTGCCTAGTGGGATTTAGCAATCAATCTAATATTTCATCATCGTTCCAGGCCCCAAGGAAAAATATAGAAGTTTTTAAACTAAAAAAATAATGTGATTGGAAGATGTCTGGATATTCAATCACATTGTTACATAGTAAACCTTCCTAAGAAAGCTTGTTTGGGAAGAGATTCATTATTACATTGTAACACACTAAGATAATCAAAAAGTCTTCTTCAAGCAATACAAAAAAACAAATAATTACTACATTAATCAATTCAAATTGACAGCTGTTATCCATTTAAAAAAAAAAAACACCTTTTCATGATTAGCTAGCAAGAACAGTTTTTCTATTGAATTTCTGGGGGGGGGGGAGGGGGTTTACTCCTTTTTAACTTTTCATAAACAAATTAAAGCAGAACAGGGGTAAACACAGGATGATGGGCAGATGAACAAACAAACAGAAATAGAATCAGACAGATGGATGGACAGACAGAGTGGGGAGAGCATTTTTCTACTCCACGTCACTTATGTGGTTATTGAAGTTAGATAAACAAATTAAAAGAAGTTCCACAGAGCCCCTGTTGCAAGAGGGACTGGATGAAGAGACCTCTCCGTCCATGATCTCCTATTCAGGAGTGAATGCCAAAATGCAGGGCAGCATTTGAGATGGGTCCTTGTCCCTTTTTCCCCTCTGCTGGTAGATTAAGATGGGAAGAAACGGTTATGAAAGGTCAGGGAGTTTATGGGCTCGATTTACATCTCATGAGGCTGCACACACAAAGCAAGGATGAGACGGGAGATAAATGAGTTATTATCTTAAATATAACCTATACAAAATAATTCTAAAAAATAAATACTACCTTCAACCTTTTATGGTCAGAATTACTTAGAATGATGACAGTTTTCCTTTAAAGGCTTAATATGATATAAAAGGTACAGGTCTCAGTTCTTCTATACTATCCCATGACTTCAGTATGACGTGGGGGAATAACACCACATGTGGGAGTAGTACCCCCACCGCCTGATGATGGAATAAATGTGTTTAACACATAACAAGGGACAAATAACTGCTACAGCTCTTCTACAAAAGTATAGCTATGGGCACCTTGTCAGCCCCACCCCTCCACTCCCCCAATTCCAACAGACAGTAACAATCAACTGACAATCACATTACAAATACTGTATATCCATGTTTTTTTTTTTTTTTAAGACCACCACTTGGGGTTCGTAATATATTGTTCCCTCTACCATCCAGTGGCTTTGTCTCTTCACTGCAAGGCATATGCTTATCAACAGCACTGTGTGATAAAAAATAAAATTAGTGACAGTGACAGTTCACATCAGCTACATCAACTCTTTATCATTATGCTACAAATGGTTAATACCTGCCACAGAGCCAAAAGTGATCAATAAAATACAGACCTATTTACAACATGTAAAGAGTTAAAATGTAAATTGTTTCAATCAAACTACATGAAAGAGCTGTTTTACACTGAAAGTAACCAGCCTGCATCGTATTAAACGATGTCCCAAATACAGACTTACATAAACACAGTAATGAAGTGCATCAGATGGTGAAGAAAATCTTTAACTCAGCTGTTCTTTAAGTGGCAATCTGCTTGGCAAATAGACTTTTTTCACTGATAGCTCAATAATGTGTCATGTGACACTATAAGAAACACACAGACTGGTTTTGATGTTTAATCAGGCCCTCAGAAACAGTCAGATTAAGGTTGCCCCGGACCTTAGGCAGTATGTCAGACTGTAGTCCCTCCTGAAACTCTGAGCTCTGATCTGTGAGTGGTGTGTGTTTGTATGTGTGGGTGAGACTTAATGTTGTGTGGGAGAGTGTGTAGTGGATGTGTTGCGTGTTTGGATGAGGCTGAGAACTGTTTGGGGTGGCTGGGTGTGCCTGCATGTGCTGGTTGTGTGTGTGTGTAGGCTTAGTGTCGCTTAATGTTATGTGTGTGTAGTGTCTGATTATTTGTTTGGGTTAGATTTTTTTTGCTGGCTGCAGGTCAATGAGACCTTCCTGGGGACTGCAAGGGAACTCATAAAGCAGTCTGCTCCCTCAGACAGGTGAGGGGGATCCAGGCCTATCGGATCAGGGAAGGCCATCTATGCTGCCTTATGGGTAATCCACCTTTAAAGCAGAAAAATCAGACAGGGGTCCACCACCAATGCTGCCTAGTGGATAGTCCAGCTCTGCCCAGAACTACCATTACACCTTTCACCTTTACAAAATTAATATTGAATAGAAAACTTATAGAAACTCGAAGACCTAAAAACCCTATTGTAATTCTGTGGTATCAGAGAAAGCTATGGACATGAGATTGTTACTGCTTCATCTTAAATTTACAGGTGGACTTGCCAGATCTAACAAACCTCCAAGCTTAAAGTCCAAACACGCATAAACAGCCACCACAAATATCAACATAAATCTATAAAATACCAGTAAAGGTTCTGCAGCATCACCATAATCCCTTGTATTAGACTCAACACAAAACACACACTTCAACGCTTTTATTTGCCAAATATGGAACTAATAATTTGGAGCTACACCAACCGAAGGGATAACAAGATGTCTATTGTGGCCTATCCATGGTTTAATGTATTAAAGTGACAATATTTTCTGTTGGAGGCTTTCAAGCATGAGGTTTTTTTTTAAGCTGTCAGGAGATTAGGATTTGACTGACATCTTTCAGTCCAGAAGGCCATGCCCAATTAGAAGATACATCAAAAAGATAGTTGGCCATTTAGAAAACATTGGGTTTCCATGTTGCACACTGAACAGTCCTGCCCAATCAAAATTAGTGTTCAGTAAAATGTGTTGAAATTTTGTGAAGGGGGGGGGGGGGGCGTGGCCTGGGCTCCGACGGACATGGCTGCCTGATTGCTGAACTCCGCTGCACGACAGCACAAAGAACGGCCAACCACGCTACTCACCCGCACGAACCGGCACCAATGGGTCGCACAAAGAGAGGGGACCAACCCCAGACCCCCAGACCCTCCTCATCGGGGTTGCAAACGGGCCCGATGGACGAATATCTCCACACGCCGGGCGGGCCGGTCCCCAGCTCCCCGACATCCAAAATGGCGCCAACCTTGCCAGCCTCCACATGCTCCACTGCCGACACCACTACACTGGGAGACATCGGAGCAGAACTTAAGCGCATGGCAACGATGATGGTCACAAAGGGTGACCTAAATCACCTATCCTCTACATGAAGCAATTAAGGCTGAGGTAACCAGCCTGAAGGCTGAAATTAAAGCACAAGAGACCCGCATCCAGCAAGTGGAACAGAGAACACAGGTCGCTGAAAACCACTCTGCAGCAACAGACACCGCCCTTAAACACCAAGGCACAATCATACTGGCCATGTGACGACAGATAGAGGACCAGGACAACCGCAGCCGCCGCAACAACATTAGGGTGAGAGGGATGCCTGAATCCCCAGAGGGGGAAAATGTGGAGGAGATGCTCACCTCCCTATTCTGCATGATCACGACCACAAGGCGACGGCCATTTTGGGACACGAGGAGAATCAGCGGTGTTCGGTTCAAACCCTATGGAACTAAAAATGGATACTTTATCTGCCGAACACCGCTGGAAGTCGCCGCCCGCCTCCTATTTCTTCGAGGCATACAAACACCGGTCAGTTCGGGAGTTTCTTATGGACTTTACCCAGATAGCCGTCCCATGGAGTCATTCGTATACCGAAGGACTTGTGAAAGACTTTGACTCCATGGCGCTTTAACTATGTACATCGGATCTGAGCGTTATTCGGTAGAAATATGCACTCAGGTCCAGGCTATCTGGGGATACATTACACAAACCATATTTCTCAAGTTATGTATTTTATTGTATTTTTCCTACTGTATTTTAAAATGGTGATTGTCTCTATCCTGGGAGATAATTAGGTTTCTTCCTAGTTATCTCCGGGATAGAGAAGAAGGATTTATGGGTAAGATGGGAAGGGCTTATGTTGAAGCCACTGCGATTGGCTACTGTCCAATATATTGTACAGTCTTCCACAAGGTCCCCTAGGGGAGTGTCCACCTTGTGGAGACCCGCATAAATACCGGGCAGGTAGCCCCCATTAAACACATTCATGTTTGACGTTCAAAACGGAGCTTGGTCTCGTTTGTGGACGGATTTAATATTGGGACAGTACTTTAGTTATTTTTAGCTGTGGAAGGAGTTCGACTGGATTGCTGATCGGGAGTTGCCGCGTTCTTATGCTCCGTTCGGGAGTTTGACGATCGGCTGAATTAAAACTGCATTTCTGGAGAAAGGGGATTTTTCACTAAACGGTGGCTTCATCTCCCTGGCGGTGAGTGTCGTAACAGGGAGGTCAACACAACTAGGATCGACCTAAAAGTCCAACACACACTAGAAACAAACACCACTTGTTCTAACCATCCATGACCGCTAGAACAACATGTCACCAGAGTTATTTCTACATGTTATTTCTTGTTTATCTAAAAATATAATGCGAAGATCCCAGACTACAAGAGAATACAAGTATAAGAGCTGGGACCTGCGAGCCCTCAGATGCTCCCGGCCTGCGTGCCCATATAGATACTCCACGCAATTACCTAATACCATTTCATGCATATTTAACACGGGACCTACATATCCCACAAGATCCCTAACACAAAAACATATAACAAACAGATGATACTAAAAAAACAATGTATTTCAACTGAGAAGTCCAAATCTCCTTATGGGAAGAAAGATTTCTATTGGGACCTGCGAGTCCACTATGTATCTGCTATGCGCTCTCACCTGTGACCTGCGTGTCACCGAAATATGTTAATATGCTCAATATTTCTCTTGCATGATCGAAGTTGCATTATTCGATTCGGACCTGCGAGTCCACTATGTATCTGCTATACGCTCTCATCTGTGACCTGCGTGTCACCGAAATATGTTAATATGCTCAATATTTCTCTTGCATGATCGAAGTTGCATTATTCGATTGGGACCTGCGAGTCCGCACTGTTCGAAGTAACAATGAAAAATATTCAATAAACATATATTTACGAAATTTTGTGAAGGGATGGTGTCATGCCATTTTGCCATGTGGTCATATCTGGCATTGCATATACAAATTATGCTTATATCAGTTCAGGCCTGATCGCATCCTCTGCTGCCATAACAACCAGTTGGACAATTGAGCATGCCCTGTAGTGGAACAGGGTACACCAGGGCATATGCACATTCACGACCACAGTTACCCAACAATTGTGTTATTTGCATGAATAGGGAGAGGTGTGATTACACTAAGTTTATGTTTAAAAGTATATACACACACACCTATTGTTTCTCTCACTTTGTCCTGATTAAAAATTAGTTTTTGATCTGAAACATTGATTCTTCAATATAAGCTAAGTTTTGTTTTTATTTTTTTTAAATCTCGGAGTGCTTTCCATTGAGATTGAATAATTCTTGTATTTTGTGCCAGATTAAGCACCATGCCAACAAAACGTTTACCCTATACATACCCACACACACACACACACACTTGTTTTTTAAAATCTTTTTCCCTGCTCTTTATACGTAATACAGAGAAAAAACTAACAACTATAGAAATATAGATGTGAAATTATTTATAAAGACCATGTGTGCCAACGTTCTATGCAACGAGAACCCAGCTGGGCCACAGGTGCCAAAATGTAAGGAGTTGTGAGTCAAACATAAAATAGTTGAGATAAGAGCTAATGGGAAAAATGCAGCACACAATGCACAAATGCACACATATTACAGAATTTCAAAGTGTTCATCTACTTTATAAGAAGTAAAACGTTCTCCAGCTGGGTTGGAATGAAAAAAATTAAAATAAAAATAAAAACAAGTTTATAATATTATCTTCCATTAAACAGCCGCAAAACCACTTCCCCTAATGTTTCACTACATAAAGTAATGTAATAATGCAATACTGGGGTTTTGATTTGAATATATTTTATTTTCCATTTCCTGTTATCAGTATGTGAAGAATATATTTTCTGTGTTATCTTGAAATTTAAGAATAAATAATTCACAATCAGTAATAGTCATTTACAAGAAATGTTACATCTTAAAGAGACAACAATAGGATTCTTCACTAAACTCAAACACTAGCGAACTGTAATCTAAATGGCAAAAGCTAGGCTGAAAAAGCCAAACCGAGACTAGCGGAGATGGAGAATGTCTCCAGATCAGCAATTTTAGCCTGGATTGTATATTTGGATTTCAGAGGTTAATAAATAAAGTATTTAAACATCTTGTCGAGCAAGACCGTAACATACGAACAACATGCTTAGTGAAAGCCACTACAGCCACTACTTGTCTATGGTTTATGGTGCATGGGTAGGCAATCCAGATATTGTGGACTACATCTCCCATGATGCTTTGCCAGCATTATGGATATAAGAGCCTTGTGGGAGATGTAGGCCACAACATCTGTAGTGCCAAAGATTACCTACCCCTGGTCTATGATAATGGCAAGGAGGATTATTTTGTCTATAGCAATATTGAGAAAAACACAGGAGTAGACATGAATAACCTCTTCTCAGGACCCTAAACCATGGGTAGCACATTATAAAATAAATGCAAGAGGTTTCAATAAACTTTAATATAAATGTAGTCATTAGTGCTACAAAGTAGAAACCTTTAATAAAATGTAATGGAAGCTTCCCATCTACATGAATAGGAAAGGTGATATCCAGAGGGTAAAAGCGGTGTGTTACTAGACAGAACTTGAGTATTTACTCCCGGGAAGTTAAATGCTGACGCTGTGTTTACCGTGCTGGCATTGCAGAGTGCCTTGTCTAGCAGGGCATCAGATAATTGATCAGACTTGAACTAGACCTCAGGGCTCTTGTCAGTAAAATTATCTGGCAGTTGAAAGCACAACGAATGGAAGTGCATCACGTCTAAAATAAGAATGCCTTGCACATAGCTAATGAGGGGAGAAGGGGAGATTCTTTGCTAGGCATCAGAGAATGTTTGAACATAGATATTGTTTACAATCATTCAAGCAGATTCTTAGTAAACATTTAGGCATATCAGAATGATGTCAGAATTATCTAAATGTTCACCCTTATTTTGCTTAAAGAGTCACCAAAACAACTTTAGTTTAAAGGAACTAGTAAATACAAACAAAATTCCTGACCCTAATAGTGTTTAACCCACCATTTAGGTGGCTTACCCCCCCCCCCCACCCCCCCACCCCCCCACCCCCTAGCTCCCCTATAAAAGTGTAAAATTCACATTATTTCCAGTGCCACGCGGGTCTGCCGGCACTGGCTCCGACCCCTTTGTGACATCATCAAAACTGCTTATTTTTAGCCAATCCAATGCTTTCCCACAGGGAAAGCATTGGATTGGCTAAAATCATCACGGGCGGGGCCAAATGCCGTTTTGGCCAATCAGGACCTCCTCATAGAGATGCATTGAATCAATGCATCTCTATAAGGAAAATTCAGCGCCTCCATGCAGAGCGTGGGAACGCTGAACGTCAGGGCTGCTTTTTTGGCAGCACTGACCCAGAAGGTACCTCCAGTGGGCATCTAAGGAGTGGCCACTTGGAGGTGTCCCTAGAGGCATGACAAAAGCCTGAAGGGAACTATTATACTCATCAGAACAACTACATTAAACTGTAGTTGTTTTGGTGACTATAGTGTCCCTTTAATGAAGCCGTTTTAGTGAATAGATCATCCCTCTGAAGTTTCACTGCTTGATTTACTGCCATTTAGGAGTTAAATCACTTTGATTCTGTCTATGCAGCTGTTGTGGCCATGACTTAAAGATGGATATTAATCTTTTGATATATAATAATTAAGCAATAAGTAACATTAATATTTGTTATAGTTCTTGGTATTATGGTCAAATATGTAGATAGAAAATATACAAAAAATGTTGCAATATTAAATGTGCATTTAATATAATTAGAATAAGTAAATAGATGCTAGCAGAATGTCAAATTGATTATAATAATTATACAATACAAAACTACAACATATTACAGTTGCTAGATGTTACAGTGGAATCATATGGTACTATACAAAACAAACTTAAACAGGCCCCAATAGTCAGACTAAACAGTCAGTTGATGGTAGTCTATATTCTAGAAAGGGTAAAAGGAATGAATCTCTCCTACATCTGGTTTTTATTCAGTGTATTCCAAAAGTGGGCTGGCCTTCATTACAGCAGCACTAGCTTTGCCTCCCCTGGCTGTGACTGACACAGCCTGCATGAAAAAATGACTTAGTTTTCAATCAGAAGAAACTTACTTCAAAAAAATGTGTTATCCTCTGCTCTGTAAATTGAACTTTAATTGCATACTAGAGGCTCCTGCAGGATCTAGCAAGCTATAAACAGTGCAGGAGATACGAAATTGTAAATTAAACAGAATTTGCTATAAAGGAAGTATAAACATTAGATGACTCTTTACATGAAGTGTTTAGGAAAGCTGTGCAAGTCACATGCAGGGTGGTGTGGCTAGGGTTGCATAAATAAAGTGGCAGAGAATTGAGCAGCCTGACTGCTGGGGCCTGTGTAAGATTGTTTTGTATTGTACCATATGAACCCATTGTACCATCTAGACTGACATGATCTATACACCAAAACTGCTTCATTGAGCTAAAGTTGTTTTGGTGACAATAGTGTCCCTTTAACCCCTTAAGGACCAAACTTCTGGAATAAAAGGGAATCATGACATGTCACACATGTCATGTGTCCTTAAGGGGTTAAACATTTGTGCAAACAGGTTTTCAGACACCCACAACATGCCACCCAGTCAAGCCTTTCATAGACTTCAAAAAAATACCCACAGACCCTCAGTTTCACAATTCAGGACAATTGGAGGTAGCACACATGAAGAGGACTTCCCTCCATTCGGATTATATATCTTGCTGTAAGGGGCCATGACCCCTATGTTCTTTGTTACAGAATCACAGTGCTAACACATTCACCTAATCCACCCATTGTCTACTTTTAGACTACTGTGTCTACAATGTTAGAATACAGAATCAGGCTAACTCCAGAATGAGGACTTCTCACTGAAGTAGTAAGCAATGAATTGCTTCGAGAACCATCCAGCACTTTAGAAGTTAAAACAACTGACATTCCAGAGGCATATTTTTTATTTCATTTTTTTAAGATAATGGGACACAGTTAGGATTCTTTGATACACACATTAGAGCTCATGAATATTTCATTTTACTAATGCGACCTTCATTGGATTTTAAGGTAGGGGTTAGGAAAATGACTCCATTTTAATTCTCAGTTCAAGGCAAGCAGACTTTCAATTAGCAATATGTTATTCCTGACTATTTAATGCTAATGTTATGACTGTCTACTTTTGAAGACAGATGTGATTACAATTAGATAAGTAGAAGTTAAACAAATCGACCATTTCAGTCCATTAGTTTTTGGTTTATTGGCAGATCAATATGAAAGCATTTTAACTTTTATCTATTTCAGATTTTGTCCCATAGCCTTCCCACATCTTGTGTTCACAATTTAAGGAGTTGATAACTGGGGCAGGAATGTTGCATGCTCCTGATCTTCCTTCCTATCCCCTGTTTAGTAGGATGGAAGAGTAATCAATAGTTAATCGTTTCTGAGATCCACAAGCAACTGAAACAATGTATTAAAGGACTAAGAAAGATGGAGATCCAGAGAAATCTCTTCTAACTCAAGCACTGAGCTTGAAAGAGTTTCTGAGTTGCTTACCTCAGAGGTAGGTCTTTGACAGCTCATGTTAAGTGAAACACTCACTAGATGAGGTTCTCAGACTTGTTTCTGTTGAAGGAAGTTCATCTGGTTTGTGGAAAGTTTGTGGAAACGTAGAGATACCACGTGGACAGTAACTATTCCAAGCATTCCCAAATTACCTAGATGATGTTAAGATTCAAGTTTCACCAAATCGTAGCCTTAATATCATTTTTTTTTTTTAAATATGGTTTTTTTTTTAAAGGAAATTCTCCTTAATATGTCACACAATGTTAATTAAAGTGCGTCTATCATGGTACATCTAACTTGCTGATATTAAAGGAAACGTGCTGATATTAAAGGAAAACTCCACGCACCATATCCTCTAAACGAGCTCCTTACCTGCAGTCCACTTGGAACTTCTCTCCGTTCCACAGCTAAAACAGTAATGTGAAGTAGTTATCCTGAGCTAAGCTCTGGAATGCAGGGTAGATAGATGTGGCCATCAGCTTCTTAGAAACTTCCTTCTCTCCAGTGTTAGCAGTAGAGGAAAAGAGTGTAACCCAGCATACCGCAGGTAAGAAAACAAATCATTCAGCTCCTTGACCCCCTTCAATCTAGCTTCCGCCCTCTCCACTCTACAGAGACTGCCCTTATCAAAGTTACTAACGACCTAATCGCAGCTAAATCCAAAGGCCACTACTCCATACTAATTCTTCTTGACCTCTCAGCGGCCTTTGACACCGTTGATCATGCTCTCCTTCTTCAAACTCTTCAATCGCTTGGTCTCTGTGACTCTGTCCTCTCGTGGTTTTCCTCTTATCTCTCCCAACGCTCATTCAGTGTCTCTTTTTCTAATGATACCTCCTCCCCTTGCCCTGTCTCGGTTGGAGTTCCCCAAGGCTCCGTCCTTGGTCCCCTTCAATTTTCTCTTTATACTGCCTCTCTTGGCAAACTTATTACCTCTTTTGGATTTCACTACCACCTGTACGCTGATGACACCCAGCTATATCTCTCCTCCCCGGACCTCTCCCCTGCCGTCCTGCAACGTGTCACTGCTTGCCTTTCTTCCATCTCTGACTGGATGTCCTCCCGCTTTCTGAAACTCAATCTCTCTAAAACTGAGTTCCTTGTCTTTCCTCCTCCTAATACTGATCCTCCTCTTTCCCTCTCCCTCCAAGTTTGTGGTACCAACATCAGTCCATCCTTGCAAGCGCGCTGTCTTGGCGTCATACTTGACTCTGGTCTCACCTTTGAGCCTCACATCCAGCATGTTGCCAAATCCTGTAGATTCCATCTTAAAAACATAGCCCGCATCCGCCCCTTTCTTGCACCAGATACTACCAAGGAGCTTGTCCATGCTCTAGTAATTTCCCGCATGGATTATTGTAACCCTCTCCTGATTGGTCTTCCCAATAGCCGTACTGCACCCTTACAGTCTAATGAATGCTGCTGCTAGATTGATTTTCCTCTCTAGTCGTTTCTCTCACACCTCACCCCTCTGCCAGTCCTTACATTGGCTTCCTGTATGCTATAGGAGTCAATTCAAGGTACTAACTAACACCTATAAAGCACTGAACAACTCTAGCCCCTCTTATATCTCCTCACAGATCCATAGGTATGTCCCTTCTCGGTCTCTCCGTTCTGCCCGTGACCACCTCCTGTCTGTTGTCCGCACTCGTACGGCCAACTCGCGCTTGCAGGACTTCTCACGGGCGGCTCCCTTCCTATGGAATAGCCTGCCTACCGCCATCAGACTCTCCCCTAGTCTTGCATCTTTTAAGAAGTGCCTTAAAACCCATCTCTTTAGGAAAGCTTATGGCCTCCAAGACTAACCCTTACCTCACATACCTGTCTCTTGCCCTCTCCTAAAGGGCAGCCCACCTTATTTGATTGTAAATTCCTGTCCTAATGTTTTTTACACCCCACCTCCTATAGAATGTAAGCTCGTTTGAGCAGGGTCCTCTTCAACCTATTGTTCCTGTAAGTTTATTTGTAATTGTCCTATTTATAGTTAAATCCCCCTCTCATAATATTGTAAAGCGCTACGGAATCTGTTGGCGCTATATAAATGGCAATAATAAATAAATAAAATAAAAGTGGTTTGACTCCTGACAGTGAGTTTTTCAGGGCATTCCTGTCACCATGACCACTACAGTGAGCTATAGTGTTTATGGTGCTTGGGATGCGCCACTAGAGAGTATTACATTTAATGCAGTGTATATTGTGCTAGCAGAAATACTAGCATATATATAGATTTTAATTTATTGCTCTTTAAATCATTGCCTCAGCTTCAGGCCTAAACCAAGGATTGATTGGCCGTGATAGAACGAGAACCTCCCACAGGTTCTCCTATCCTTCTGTTCTCTTACTCCCTGTCACTGTGCTTCATCCCTTGCCACTGTTTCTCACTCTTGCAGGGTAGTATAGGATTCATTGACATTGATGTGCTGGTAGTGAAACCAACATGTTTGCATTATTAGAGAGAATTGCCCTGCTTTGGTAACTGTCCCCAAGCATGGTCAATCTCAGCAACGTGGGGACAGCAGCTGAGGGTGAGCGTTACAACAGCATATCACCCGTAGGTCTTTGGGAATGGTGGCACAGGAGTGCAGGGCAGCAGGCTAGAACTACTACTCCAAAACCAAATAAATACAGTGAGGGAAAAAGTATTTGATCCCCTGCTGATTTTGAACGTTTACCCATTGACAAGGAAATGACCAGTCTATAATTTTAATTGTAGGTGCATTTCAACAGTGAGAGACAGAATAAATAAAAAAAAATCAGAAAAATGCATGTCAAAAGTTATACATTGATTTGCATGTCAATGAGTGAAATATTTGATTCCTTATCAATCAGCAAGATTTCTGGCTCCAAGGTGTCTTTTATACAGGTAACAAGCTGAGACTAGGAGCACTCTCCTAAAGGGAGTGCTCCTAATTTCAGCTTGTTACCTGTATAAAAGACACCGGTCCACAGAAGAAATCAGATTCCAAACTCTGCACCATGGCCAAGACCAAAGAGCTGTCCAAGGATGTCAACGACAAGATTGTAGACCTACACAAGGCTGAAAAAACACAAAATAACTGTCAGTCTCCCTCCATTTGGTGCTCCATGCAACATCTCATCTCGTGGACTTTCAATGATTATGAGTATGGTGAGAAATCAGCCCAGAACTAAACAGGAGAATATTATTAATGATCTCAAGGCAGCTGGGACAATAGTAACCAAGAAAACAATTGGTAACACACTATGCCATAAAGGACTGAAATCCTGCAGCGCCCGCAAGGTCCCCTGCTCAAGAAAGCACATGTACAGGACCGTCTGAGGTTTGCCATTGAACATCTTAATGATTCAGAGAAGAACTGGGTGAAAGTGTTGTGGGACCAAAATAAAGCTCTTTGGCATCAACTCAACTCGCCTTGTTTGGAGGAGGAATGCTGCCTATGACCCCAAGAACGCCATCACCACCGTCAAACATGGAGGTGGAAACATTATGCTTTGGGGGTGTTTTTCTGCTAACAGGAGAGGACAACTGCACCGCATCATAGGGATGATGGATGGGGCCATGTACTATCAAATCTTGGGTGAGAACCTCCTTCCCTTAGCCAGGGCATTGAAAATGGGTCGTTGATGGGTATTCCAGCATGACAATGACCCAAAACACAAAGCGAAGGCAACAAAGGAGTGGCTCAAGAAGAAGCACATTAAGGTCTTGGAGGGGCCTAGCCAGTCTCCAGACCTTAATCCCATAGAAAATCTATGAAGGGAGCTGAAGGTTTGAGTTGCCAAACATCAGCCTCGAAACCTTAATGACTTGGAGAGGATCTACAAAGAGGAGTTGGACAAAATCCCTCCTGAGATGTGTGCAAATCTGGTGGCCAACTACAAGAAATGTCTGACCTCTGTGATTGCCAACAAGGGTTGTCACCAAATACTAAGTCAAAGGTCAAATACTTATTTCACTCATTGACATGCAAATCAATATTTAACTTTGAGATGCGTTTTCTGGATTTTTTTTTTTGTGTGTTATTCTGTCTCTCACTGTTAAAATATACCTACCATTAAAATTATAGTATGATCATTTCTTTGTCAGTGGGCAAATGTTCAAAATCAGCAGGGGATCAAATACTGTATATCATGTATTACTGTGATAAATTAGAGATTTGCTGCAGTTACATTTTAAGGGAACCTGTTAAAGTTGGACAGCTGTATACAACCCACCAGTGCATACTTAAACTGAAATACCTCTGCGCGTCAACCCTGCATGCACGCCACCTAATCAAATGTGAGCAGCTCTGAGATCACTGCTTGCAGGAGAGAAATATCTGGCTGGCAAACAGATGGCACACAACTTTAACTCTACTTCAAGAAAAATGCAAAAAGTGGGTTTTTATCACCGAGTAGGAATTTGCTTTAAATGTGAATTCTCATGTCAGATCTCCACAATTCCAACTTTAGGACTGTGTCCTTATGTCACTGTAAATACAACGTTCTATGTCTTGTTTCTTCTCTTTCAAACTGTCTAACAAAGTGGTTCATAACTCATGGGACATGGCCCAGAAGCATGTCCACATGCCAATAAAGTAGATCTCCAATATACCCAATGGGAAATATGCATTATATTCATTCATTATGATCCATGGTGTTTCCATTTAAGAATAACTGAACTGACAAGAGAACTTTTTTAAGCTTTATTAATTCTATTTTGAGAATTGTTTATCTCCTGACATACAGTGTTTTTTTAAGACATTAAAATATTCTGTTTTAACTCATTTTACCTATTATAAGCTATATTGTTTTGAAATACTTTGGCGGAAAGTTGAAGTATTCTTGTCAAGATTTGAAATTGGGGCTTTTCATGTGTATACCATGCTGTCAAGAAAAATCAGATAATCCCCATATAAAGAATGACCTTTAGATAGTACTCTTGGAGCTTAATACTGACGCTGAAATTCATGAATTTTTCTGGTTATAAAGTGCCAGTCAGTCTATTCAGTTCTGTCACTTCTCAAAGTAATAGCACACAGTAAGCAGCGTGCATACTTTATGGTGAAAAGCTATTTTGACAGATGCAATAAATAATGCAATTTTCTTATTAAAATTTGGAAGAGAAGATTTCTCAGGTTGCTTTGTAGCTGGTTTGACAGAATCTTTGAAAGATTCAGAATGTTTACGCTTCTTGATAGTCTTTGTTGTTTTTAAACTGTAAAAATATTTTTTAAATGTTAACGGCACTGTTAAGGCGATCTTGTGTAGTGTTTATGAACATGTTGCTTGCCCTACTGTCTGTTCATCCTCATGAAAGAAAAGTGAAATGAAAAACTACAAGAAACAGGCATTATAGCATAGTACATCAAGTCAGTTAGAGACTTATTGCACAGTGTGCACTCACATAGTTAAAACACATCATCACATCCTAAAATTACATATTATCAGTCTTTTTGTGTTCTCATGTAGATCATACAATAAGCAAAATAAAATAGCAGATATCGTGTAATATCAAATTATGAGAACTCTGAGAATGGACGAAAGCTTAGAGAAACTCAGTAGCTTGCCCTTCGGGAAATCCTCGCTCAGGTCTCAAAATATTTTTTGCTCACTTGTGCCATTACAAAGAGAATATATTCTAGGGATGTGCACGGGCAAAAAAAATTTGGTTTGGTTCGGAAATTCGGGTACGTAAAAAATCAAAAAAATCTGCTTCGGCAATTTGGACCCATGGCGTTCGGTTCGGCACTTCGGTTGTGGTGACAATCCTGGGCAACCCTAACCGTTTACACATCTGTAGGGCTCCCAGTGCCAGGATTGCCACAACAACTACTTACACATCTATAGGGCTAACCCCCAACCCTAACCCCTTACACATCTATAGGGCTCCCAGTACCAAGATTAGCTTACTGGTCAAGATTCCTGTCATAATTCATGTAGTTTTCCCTCCCTCTCTCTTGTTTTGCCACTTTTCAGATATCCGAAGCACTTCTGATTTGGTTCGGCACTTCCTTAGTACCAAACTTCGGCACTTCGGAAATTCGTGAGAATCCGAATTGCACGAAATTCGTCCAAATATACATTCGGAACAAAACAAATTGCACATGTCCAATATATTCCAATGCATAGCAGATTGACCCCACCAGTAAGGTAAGTCCAGAACCGAAATGCCAGCAGGTTCTCTTTGGGCCTCGTCAGTGAGGTGTATCTGATACCCCTCCAGGCACAGTGAGCACGGGGTCCACCTCTGAATTACCCTTTTAGCTTGGGGAGCGCCAAGTTAATGCATTGCAATAAAAACAAAGGATATGAGATGACACAAGTAAGCAAAAACTATTTTGAGACCTGAGCTAACCTTTGTAGGAATACAAGAAGTTAAAAAATCATGGCGGGGAGGAGACCATATACAGCACATAGGTAGAGAAGAGATGGAATGGGTCCACAAACTGAGCACTTTAGAACCAAAAGGTCTTAATATCGAATTTGACCTGTTTAATTTTTTATAATTTTTATAGAGGCTTGTATACATATTTTCTATGTTTTAAACTAATATTATGAAATAATTGTTCTATTTCTCTTTTTATGGTATGATGTGTGTTTGTCCATTGGGTGTTATCAAAGCTGGTAAAAAGATACCTAGTATATTTAAATTTTATTGTGTTAGTAAAGCTGGTAAAATGATGCCCAGCATATCTATAATCTTATTATCAATATGTTTTTATATATGCTAATATATTTGAGTATACTTTTTTAAATATAAGTACACATGAGTTATAACGATGTTTAGGTGATATACCCCTATACTAAGATCGGGCTTTAAACTGACTTGATCCATTAGTATGTTTTTAACTGGTATCCAATAAAGGTTGTCTTTTAAACAAAACACGCCCATAGAGGCTGTTATAAGAAAGATATGGCAGCAGTATCCAGAACGTGATCTGAGGAAGCCGATTGCGCCAAACGCGTCATCACGCACGACGTTACCACGTGATTTCTCTGAAACCCGGAAGTATCTGCATGCGGCGATCGAGCACGAAAACCGGCAAGTTTGAACTGTTTTTCCTGTGACCGCTTTATTCTGGGGACATCTCCTGCACGGGACATAAGAGATATATCACTCTGAATAATCATATGTATGTACATCTACAAATAAACCACTTTTAAAGGTTGGAACTGCTGCTTTGGATCTCAAAGGTCTCTAAGTCCTGAGAAAAGAGGACTCATGCCAACTAAGTTAGAGCAGACTTTCACTGCTCTACCATTGTGAGTGTTACTCTTTTATATCAGAGTTTTTTTTAAATTTATGCTACATATTATCCTATGAGATTTCTCTTTGTGTTTACTTTATATATTACCCTGAGGGACATACTGAGTTATATGTTCCAGTCGCCATTTGAGAGTGTGCTTTTTCCTTGTTGAAGGTACCCTCACGTGTTGCACATTGCACTTGCACTTTAAGTAATTTATGCACTATTTATTTACTTATTTATATTTTTAAAGGTATAGCGCACCTTATTCGTTTTTGTACTGAGCTGGGATTTACCAAAGCTTTTCCTCGAGCTTTTGTCCCCTTTCAGAGTTCTCATATTCTTTGTTTTTGCTTCAATTAATCAACTTGGCTCTCCAAGTTAAAAGTGTAATCCAAACTTGGCCCTCATGCCTACCTGTGCCTAGAGGGGTAGGCATGAGGGCCACATCTGGATTACCCTTTTCACT
This sequence comes from Pelobates fuscus, assembly GCF_036172605.1. NCBI lineage: Eukaryota > Metazoa > Chordata > Amphibia > Anura > Pelobatidae > Pelobates > Pelobates fuscus. The sequence continues at coordinate 28,572,725 of NC_086324.1, read as the reverse complement.
TGGGGAGAGCAAAATTAATTAATTGCAGCAAAAACAAACAATATGAGAACTTGGAGAACAGATAAAAGCTTTGAGAAACTCTCAAACACTGGTTTGCCCTTTCGGTAAATCCCCACTCATGTCTCAAAATAGTCTTTGCTCACTTGTGCCATTACAGAGAGAACATATTCCGAAGCATATCAGAAAGGGCAGTCCAGAACTGATCGAGATTATATATATATATATAGATATAGATATATATCGATATAGATATATACATATACACACACATTTTTCATGTTTTAATTTAAGTTACATTACAAAACGAAAAACACTCACAAATAGAGTTTATATCGTTTATCACATGCAGATTCTATAGGCCATCTCACTATCCCCGTGGGCACAGAACTCGATTGAGATTTGAGACAATCCAGGTTTATATACTTGTCAAAAGAAGATTTGTAAACAATAAAATGAAATAAAAAGGAAAAAAACAAAAATAAAATGTAATGCTGTTATTTAAACGGTTATCAAGAACTAGGGAAGTTGTGCATGGAATATGTCAAAGATGCTTCTATGGCATTATTCTTATAACAATGTCATAATTATTATTTAGTCCCCATCGTCTCTGAACATGGTATGTATAATTTGACTATTCACAATAAACCTACTATTATATATTTTAAAGGACCACTCTAGGCACCCAGACCACTTCAGCTTAATGAAGTGGTATGGGTGCCAGGTCCAGCTAGGGTTAACTAGTTTTTTTATAAACATAGCAGTTTCAGAGAAACTGCTATGTTTATCAATTAGTTAAGCCTTCCCCTTTTTCCTCTAGTGGCTGTCTCACTGACAGCCGCTAGAGGCGCTTGCGTGATTCTCACTGTGAAAATCACAGTGAGAGCACGCAAGCGTCCATAGGAAAGCATTATGAATGCTTTCCTATGCGACCGGCTGAATGCGCGCGCAGCTCTTGCCGCGCGTGCGCATTCAGCCGACGGGGAGGAACGGAGGCGGAGAGGAGAGCTCTCCTCCCAGCGCTGGAAAAAGGTAAGTTTTTACCCCTTTCCCCTTTCCAGAGCCGGGCGGGAGGGGGTCCCTGAGGGTGGAGGCACCCTCAGGGCACTCTAGTGCCAGGAAAACGAGTATGCTTTCCTGGCACTAGAGTGGTCCTTTAACTAATCTTTTGTTTACTTAAATTTATAAGCTTGTATGATTTTCTTTTGTCTAATTTATTTTATATCTCTCTGTTTTGGAACATTATAACATATTATTTTGGAACATTATAACAGAACACTGGAACAAAACAAGCTATTTATTTTCTTCCTAATTTGGCAAAATAAAGCCTGTCTGCAGCCCAGACCAAAGCAAGTTGTTGGCAACAGATGTGTATGTGATAAAAGTCCTCGCAGCAATACTTTATCAAAATAGCCAGTGTTCTTAGCAGCAGCAAAATAACCTATTGTTATTAGGAGCAACCTCATCTAACAGTATTTTATCCTGAACACCATTCCGGGTAACAGCAGGCCGTAGCTGAAAGCCTCATATTATAAATAATATATCATTGTTTTTTTATTTATTTGTTTAGTTTATTTTCTTTCAGTTTCTCTGCTTTTGTTTTATAAAAAAAATTATATATATATTAAGGGTCAGATGAGGACAAAGTCTATACAGAAATGTAACGTTGGTGGTTTGCACTGTAAAATAATCTAACATAACAAAGTCAAAAATGTAATTTCTCTGTTTTTACTTTGTTTGGTTACTCACACAAGTATTGAGAATGTTATTGAGATCAAGATACTCAATAGAACTGGACATATACAGGGGTATTTACAAAAAAATTATTTAAACCCGCTATGGTGATACTTCATTTGGAACTCAACCACAGGTGACTGAATACATTTTATACTGTCATATAATTTATTCAAATAAGATACTTTAACCTTAGCAATTTTCTGTTGAAATAAAAACTGGAAATAATAATATCTCATATAGCAATAGTAATCTTGCTTGGTATTGCTTCAAAAAAAAATAGCATTCAACAGTGATAAATTAACAAGGTAACTCCTTAAAGGACCACTATAGGCACCCAGACCACTTCAGCTTAATGAAGTGATCTGGGTGCCAGGTCCAGCTAGGTTTAACCCTTTCTGCTGTAAACATAGCAGTTTCAGATAAACTGCTATGTTTACCTATGGGTTAATACAGCCTCTAGTGGCTGTGTCATTGACAGCCGCTAGAGGCGCTTCCGCGCTTCTCACTGTGAAAATCACAGTGAGAAGACGCCAGCGTCCATAGGAAAGCATTGATAATGCTTTCCTATGAGACTGGCTGAATGCGCGCGCGGCTCTTGCCGCGCATGCGCATTCAGCCGGTGACAGAAGAAGAGGGAGGAGAGGAGGAGGAGAGCTCCCAGCCCGGCGCTGTAAAAAGAGATAAGTTTAACCCCTTCCACCCCCTAGGGAGGGGGGCCCTGAGGGTGGGGGTACCCTCAGGGCACTATAGTGCCAGGAAAACGAGTATGTTTTCCTGGCACTATAGTGGTCCTTTAATTAGGAAATTGTAACAGTCCATTTGACATCAAAATAAGGAATAGGAGAAACAGGTCATTCCTGTTTTAGGCAAATGACAGTCTCAAAAGTTGCAATAGTAAGTGATACAATTAAATTGATCCTGATTGGAAAATAATCACAGTCCTTTAGCTTCCAAATATGTGAAACAAATTGGTGATGAGTAAACATCAGTAATGGTTACTTCCAATAAAGCAATTTAGAAGTAACTGAATCCCAGAGAGCAGACAAGTGTATTCCCTTTTTATCCTTCCCAATAACTTTAGGTATGAACCAATTATTAATCCCTGTAACTAGAGAACTTAGCTTGCTTTACTTGGATGATAAGCATTGAAGTCCTTTCCAGGATAGTGACGATTATGGTTCCTTGTAGTAAATGAAGGAGTAGAGGAATACGTGGTGAAGTCTGTTCTTAGTCTGGGAGTGGAGAAGTCAGCATAGTCAGGATCAAGCCAGAGAGGTTCAGTACACAGATAATCAAATAGAAGAGCTCTGTCGGCAATCAGCAACAATGTAGCAAAGTATGCGAGAGGCACAAGTTGATTGAGCAATTTGGATGCGGCCACGGCTTTCTTTTGAAAGCGCGTGATGTCAGACTCATGGGCGGAGTCGGATCGGCGAAACCCAGAAGTCATATGTGTAATGCCGATCGAAAGGGAGATATGGGGAATCCTGACAGCTATGCAGTTTGGCTGCGCTGGCCTTAGTATTTCAAATTATCTTTGAATTCACACTTTAGTAAATGATCCTGCCAATATTCTGCCACATTCCCATAATTACATGCATATCTGCCCCTGCAAGTTTTCAATCTACTGGAAGTTTGGGCATTTTGTTCACACAAGTTCATGGAGGTTAGGTTGGAACCAAGATTGTGAACGCTTTTGCTTCTACTGGTTATGAATAACACATTATCAGTCATGGTACTCAAGAGAGTGAGGGCATCTATAAAAAAAATAAAAATAAATCTGTCTCACTTGGAAAATGCTGCCATATATGCTTGATATAATAAAATGAGTTTACATTATAGTCACGGTGGTTGGTAATCTGACAATCACTGACGTGTAGTGGCTACAGTCCTAGTGACTAATCTTACTTTGGCACTGCAATGCTTTTTCACACATAAAAGGGAAGTTTTTTGTTTTTGGTTTATGCTTTCAGGAACATCAATCAGCAGTAGACGACAGCAAAGTAGAGTAGTCTGTTTTACTTTTCTTACTAAGATGACAAAGTTGGAGGGCACGGATGGGATCCCACTGTACTTATTTAAATTTCTATTCAGCTTCTGAAATGATCTGTGATAGTAACCAGTCCCAAATAAAGTAAGGTTTGAGCGAAGTAGGTATTATTCCCAGTAGATGCGTTTCTTTTCAGGATGAAAAGGAAACGGCGTGTACTGAAAAACAAATTGCAAAATTAAGGCTAAAAAAACAATCGGTGAATATGGCGTTCGAAACTATCCAAATGAGTTGTTTTTGCCAATATTCACAGTTTGATTTCCCGTTCAAGGGGAAGTGTCACGTCCCTGTAAATTACACCATTGAATAAAATATAGAAAAATTTAGCTCAGTTCCAGGGTAGAACAATTTGGATTTCTAAATATAATATTATGTAAGGTTAACTGTGGCTCTGTGTTTGTCCTAAGATCATAATCACGTCAATCTTGATACCAGTCAAAATCTGTTCCCTGATCCGCACCACAGTCGTTTACAATTTTACATCACCATCACCATTCACCGCGCCATAATTACGTCAATTTTGATGCCAAATGGAATCTAAAACCCAGAAAACAGCTTCCTTGTGTCCTTTTGTAGCCAGACATCTCAGAATAAGTTATCGGTTGCATCCAGCCCTATATTATTTCGGTGCCGATGCACATGTAGATTTTGGTGCACAGGAATGATGTGGTCCTTACTATAGGTTCCAGACCAATGAAAGCTTTTACAGTGCTATGTGCCATCTTGTGGTTTCATTCCCGATTCCCATTCTTTGCTCAGCATATTTTTATGGTATACCAACTCGACTAGTTAGATTATCCTAATCTCTGTACTCCTAAACCCGGCTTGGTATTGCTTTTTTGTGTGTATCTTGATCCCCTGACCTTGGCTCGTCCTTGACTCTGCTATTCTCACTTACTATGGGCACAGCATTAAGTATTCTAAGGACTGATAAAACGCTGTTATACCTTTTTTCACTATTAGTATAGTATAAGATCAAAGTCTACGTGGTGGGTAACTATTTATCTTAACGTGCTCGAATTCATGTAATTGTTAAATATAGTGGATGGATAAATAAGCAAAATATTACAATTCTTGAAAGAAACGGCTCTTATTTAACGAAAAACAAATGTAACAGTGGCAGATCATGCAGAAAAAGTGGCCTGGGAGAATTCTTATTATTTGTTTTAAGAAAGTGTTGTTAAGTGTTTTCGAACTGGCTCACTGCTTCTCAATGTAAAAAAGGGGAAGACTAAAATGGACACTGACTGTCTCCCTCTCAGGTCAACTTCATGTCATTGTCTGCACCCTCCATTGTGTAAACACTCTACTGTATAAAAACCCTGGGTTTAGTCCAATAAGCAAATCTCTGTTTCTATTGCTTTAAACTGTGTCCATGAGAAATGGTGAACGTGCTACTTCTTGTCCAGAGAGCATACAGATACAAGTCTCCCAGGTAAGATGATTCTGCTCGGGAACAACCACTACTGTTTTGATTCCAGCTGTTGAGAAAGGGAGAACAGCACAACAGCACAGGATCTCCTGTCCTTGTCTATTTTTCTAAACAGGTATGAAGTCTATATACATACGTATACTTCAAAGTACTTCAGAAAAAAATAAATAGTTTAACATTATGCATATGCAGATATAGTGCTAAAAGGGAATATTCTCAGTTGGCCAGGTTCTTATACCATCCTCCGGGCTAGGATCTCCTCCAGGATCTGCTCCTATTCAGTACCATATCATACTCGACAGAGTCGGCTCTCTAATTAAGCGGTTTAGGCAGTCACCTAAGGCCTTGCACTGGCTGGGGCCTTGTGGTCGCCTAAACCGCCTTAGGGCAGACTGTGTTGGGTCCTCGGTTAGTGATGGCTTGCTCAGTATGCCGCTGGGTGCAAGGCCCCTCCTGGCTGCTCGGACCGGACAGAGAGCGCTCTTCGCAGTGTGCAGAGCTGCAGACCATGTGTCTCGTGAACTGGCCAATCAGAGCATTGCTGAGACACATGGTGTGCAGAGCTGCAGACTGGATATCACCACTGGACCACCAGGGAGCCCACACTGGACTACCATGTACACACACACACAGTATCCACGCCACACACACTGTCATGCTCCCCACACACTGTCACCCACAACAATGTTGTGTCACTATACTCCCACACATTGTCAGCCTCCCCAGACACACTGTTAGCATCCCCTCACACTGTCACCCCACCCACACACACTGTCACCCCACCAAACACACACACAGTCAGCCTCTTCAGGCATCCACACTCACATTATCCACTCCTAATCCTGTTAATCTCAGCCCCTCACTCACTCTGCAACACTCACCAGGTCACATTACCCCCCTTAATCCTGGCACACTCGTCCCTCTTACCATGCCACAATTGCCCTGACACACTTACCTCCACTCGCCATGTCACACTCCATCATCAAACCATGTCATACTTCCTCTCCCAACCTCCCCCCACCATGTCCCATTTGCCCCCTTTGCCCTGTCACACTCACCCTGCTACTGGTACCCCTTTACTCACCTTGTCACAGTCACCAGCTGAAGACATCCATCATACACACACAGTCAGGAAACAGTTTTGCCATAAAACACAATGCACAAAGGCCACAGGCAGACACCCATACACACAACACTTCAAGCATCTACCCCATACAAATACAGTCCCGGACAAAAATGCAAACATGCTCACAGGGACATACATTCACACACACAAGGATACTCTCTGTCAGACACACTCTCAGGCACAAACACAGGTACACAGTGCATCAATGTGTACATGTGCGCATGTATTGCAACTCTATTTCTTTCACTTTGGCATTAGTGGGGTCTCATGTTTGAGTTTCGCCTAAGGCCTCAAAAAGTCTAGAGCCGCCTCTTATACTCGATACCTGCTCGGATCACTTTCAGTCTTTCAATGTTTAATGAAAATGCTAAACACCTTAGATAGGCATAAGAGGACCTTTCATCTCTCCTCTATTCTGTTGATTTGTTATGCCACTTTTCTTTGACTTTTAATAGATTCCTCCTCTGCCCACATTGCTGCTTATTATATTCCCAAAGCAGGCTAACAAGAGAAATAGCATCCTATCCTTTTATGTCTGGAAGTGCCCGGGTGAGATTATTCACTAGGAATGTAGCCATTACACATCATCAAGGATGCCAGACTGCCAAATACTATGACTAAAAGGATACACGTATTTTACATCAATGGATTGTACGTAAAACAGCAATGAACTCTATAAGGAGAAGATAAAATAATACAATGTTATTACCTGATTCCTTTTACATTTTACTTTGAGTCTCCAGAAATATAAATAAATATGTAAATATGTAATTATTCAGACCTTACAAGTCATGTAATTGTTAAATATAGTGGATGGATAGATAAATAAGCAAAATATTAAAAAGCATCAAAAGATTCCTCTATAGCGGTGGTTCTTAAACTTTTTCTAATAAAGGCAGAATTTATGTATATGGCATTGTAACGGAGCTCCGTGTACCCCGACCGAGTACCCTCCGTTGATGGATGCTCCTAGCGCTCTCAGAGGACTCCAAGCACTGCAGACGACACCACAACCACCGCAGGCTCCACAACCGCCGTAGCTTAACTGGAGCCGCGCCGTCTTCTGTCCACCCTGGATCGGCTTCTGTCCTCCAGGACCGTGTGGGGAAGACCTCTCCTCCAGGAGAGCGTAACAGGAACAAGCTCTTAAAAGAGCTAAGTGATTAAGAGCTCAGGGGAATATGCAGAGCATAGCAATCCCCAGTGTGATATAGCAGTTCCCTCCAATAACGAGACAAGGCTACGTATTGAGGGTCAGAAGAGGTCTCAGGACTGGAACACCCAGCCTGCTTTTTATTAGGATCAGGTACATACAGGACACTCCCAGGGGGAGGATGAAATTGACCAATCACATGCATGGTAACACCCCCACGTCTCCTCCCCTCAGATAAACACATAACCCAATTAAAACATACATTATTTTACCCAAGTTCTGGATGTACCCCAAAAACAGGGGGTACAGCTTTAAATCTGGTATCCCCAAATAGCCCTTGTTCAGGGGAACAGTCTGTCCAAAAATCAGCCCATTCGGATGGATGGTTCGGGAGATACAGAGCTCCAAAGTTTTGACCGACCGCACAGACCAACTAGCCGAAAATAGTTCCATGAGTTTTGGCCTTGCGGTCGGTCTCCGTTCGCACGGTAAAATAGACGAAATTCTTGCCATCCATTCGCATCTTTGTGGTCGCAAGAATCCCCATACTAAGTTAAGTATAACTACCGAACGGCCGGTCGTTCGGTAGTTTCCGTACGTAGCTCTGGATGTCTGGAGGTCTTAGCGGTATTCGCCTGTTTGCGCTTCCGATTTCAGTTCCATGCGTTCACAGGCAAACACCGCTGTTCGCACGCAAGATGGCCGCGAACACGTGTAAAAGTCCCGAAATGGCGGCCACCTATTCAGAGCACAAAGAATTCGCATGAAATCATACGAACGGCTGTATTCTCCAGTAATGGTATTCTCATGCAATATATTCGCCTAAACCCCCTGGCTGTTAGGTTATATTAGCAGTCCAAACCTACAGCATAGATAAAGGGTAAAAGACAGTCTAATACAAGTCCATATGCCTGAATACAGGGTTTACAGTGCAATATAGTCCAGGACCATAGTCGCAGGGGAGGAGGCAGGCAAGCAGGCCTCTCCAGGACAAAGTGGCGAAGGGCACTTCGTCACACATCTCCCCTTTGGGGGGAAGACTAACCAGGCACCTGACCTTCTGTCGGTCAGTGCCTCCGTTAGTCGATCCACCAACCCACAATACACAGTTACTGCACCTGGGTATTTGGCTGTGGTAATGAGGCCACATGCCGAGGGTACTTGAAAGGCAGAGGCCAACTGCACTCTGCCCAGATGCCAGCTCTTCTGCTGGGGTAGCCTGCAGGACATCAGGCTCTGGACCAGGGACAAAGGTAGGGCAGAGGCCGACTGCGCTCTGTCCAGCTGCCAGCTCTTCCGCTGGGGTACTGAGACCATAGTCCGGCTCAGTAGTCAAGGGAACATGGACGTCAGGAGGGGTTAGCATCGCCTCCGTTAACCCTGGTGCCACGCTAGGAGTTAGCTGGGGAGGGGAATTTGTACTTACCCCCTCCTCTGGGTGTCCCGGTGAGGGTAGTTGGGGATCTGGAAAGGCTGTCCAGCATCCCTGTAGGTCAGGCACAGAGACCACGGTCCCATCTGCGCCGTCTGGAGGATTGGTGTCTCCCCTTGTTAGGGGAGGCTGCCGCTGGGGAGAGGGGGTGCTGTGCTCCTTTCCCGGAAACACAGGCTGCCGCTGGAGAGGGAGACCGCCTGTCTCCACTCCCTTACCCTTGTCCTGTTGCTGTAGAGAGGGACCAACTGTCTCTGCTCTCTGTAGGACACACTGCTGTTGGGGGGGAAGGACGGCACCTTCGGCCCCCTGGGGTACACACTGCCGCTGGAGAGGGAGACCGCCTGTCTCCACTCCCTTACTATGGTCCTGTTGCTGTAGAGAGGGACCAACTGTCTCTGCTCTCTGTAGGACACACTGCTGCTGGGGGGGAAGGACGACACCTTCGGCCCCCTGGGGTACACACTGCCGCTGTAGAGGGAGACCGCCTGTCTCCACTCCCTTACCATGGTCCTGTTGCTGTAGAGAGGGACCAACTGTCTCTGCTCTCTGTAGGACACACGGCTGCTGGGGGGGAAGGACGGCCCCTTCGGCCCCCTGTAACTCACGCTGTTGTTGGGGCGCAGGGACGGAATACTTTGCCCTCACTGCCCGATATTCTGCTTCCATCTGCAGATACTCCGCCAGTTCTCTCCTCACTCTCGGTACAATTTCCTCTGTTAGGAGGGGTCCGTAGACAGCCAACCGCCGCTTCAGCATAGCGTCAAACTGTACGTGACTATACCAATAGTCCAGTTTTGCTTGGTGTTCCCAGGATGCTGTTCCTCGCACTAGGGAAGCCATCCTGTTGTAGCCAGGGGCGCTGCCCAATGGCTAGCGTTGCCCTCAATTGTAACTCCAAACGTTACCAGTGTCTCTGAGCTGCTTCTCCTCGCACTAGGATGCCATCCCACCGCTGCCACCAATGTAACGGAGCTCCGTGTACCCCGACCGAGTACCCTCCGTTGATGGATGCTCCTAGCGCTCTCAGAGGACTCCAAGCACTGCAGACGACACCACAACCACCGCAGGCTCCACAACCGCCGTAGCTTAACTGGAGCCGCGCCGTCTTCTGTCCACCCTGGATCGGCTTCTGTCCTCCAGGACCGTGTGGGGAAGACCTCTCCTCCAGGAGAGCGTAACAGGAACAAGCTCTTAAAAGAGCTAAGTGATTAAGAGCTCAGGGGAATATGCAGAGCATAGCAATCCCCAGTGTGATATAGCAGTTCCCTCCAATAACGAGACAAGGCTACGTATTGAGGGTCAGAAGAGGTCTCAGGACTGGAACACCCAGCCTGCTTTTTATTAGGATCAGGTACATACAGGACACTCCCAGGGGGAGGATGAAATTGACCAATCACATGCATGGTAACACCCCCACGTCTCCTCCCCTCAGATAAACACATAACCCAATTAAAACATACATTATTTTACCCAAGTTCTGGATGTACCCCAAAAACAGGGGGTACAGCTTTAAATCTGGTATCCCCAAATAGCCCTTGTTCAGGGGAACAGTCTGTCCAAAAATCAGCCCATTCGGATGGATGGTTCGGGAGATACAGAGCTCCAAAGTTTTGACCGACCGCACAGACCAACTAGCCGAAAATAGTTCCATGAGTTTTGGCCTTGCGGTCGGTCTCCGTTCGCACGGTAAAATAGACGAAATTCTTGCCATCCATTCGCATCTTTGTGGTCGCAAGAATCCCCATACTAAGTTAAGTATAACTACCGAACGGCCGGTCGTTCGGTAGTTTCCGTACGTAGTTCTGGATGTCTGGAGGTCTTAGCGGTATTCGCCTGTTTGCGCTTCCGATTTCAGTTCCATGCGTTCACAGGCAAACACCGCTGTTCGCACGCAAGATGGCCGCGAACACGTGTAAAAGTCCCGAAATGGCGGCCACCTATTCAGAGCACAAAGAATTCGCATGAAATCATACGAACGGCTGTATTCTCCAGTAATGGTATTCTCATGCAATATATTCGCCTAAACCCCCTGGCTGTTAGGTTATATTAGCAGTCCAAACCTACAGCATAGATAAAGGGTAAAAGACAGTCTAATACAAGTCCATATGCCTGAATACAGGGTTTACAGTGCAATATAGTCCAGGACCATAGTCGCAGGGGAGGAGGCAGGCAAGCAGGCCTCTCCAGGACAAAGTGGCGAAGGGCACTTCGTCACAGGCATTAACTCGGCAAATCATGAGTGACTGAGCTCAGGGGCCTGTTTAAACTAATGAATTAAATGCTGCAATTAATTCTGCAAAACACCTTGGTTAATCACTGTCAAAGGGTCTTCACTTCACTGGGAAAGGTACTGCTTATTGAGGGCAGTTGCTGGGACCTCAAATGTTTGTGCCTGTTTTAACTGAAGAGAATCTAGTTAAAAAATCATGTTTGGGGTCTCAACCCACTGTGAAAAAGCACAGTGCTCCATAGTGACCTGTTGTCAGGACCTTACTTGGTGTGGAGTCCGACCTGCAGAGTTATACGCCCACCGTTGCAAATAAACACAGACCAAGGTGACCAGGTAAGAAGCCACCTGGTCTGTGCAGTAATAGTGCTCCAAGTCGCAGTACAAGCAAAGGCAAGCAGAAGAGTGGTCAAGGAAAGCTGAAGTCAGGGGAAGCCAGAGGTCAGAGTAAATGAAGAAATAATCCAGGAATCAGTCTGGAGAACACTGGATCAGGATACACAATAACAGGAACCAAACAGAACCAGAGTCAATTAACTGAAACTGCCCTCAAGGAGAGGCAGTGTCTTATACCTGGCTACATCAGGTGGACTGAGATTGACAGGAGCCACATGTAAAGTCCCACCCCCTAGTGCTGCAGACAAGACAAGATTGACATCAGGCAGAAACATGAATTGAAGTGTGGCTCTGAGGCAAGACAGTAGGACCAAAGCAGTCCAGATTTCAAATCCCCTTGCAGACACTAGAAGGATGACCACACCTGGCCTTCCATGTGACACGGTATAAATTGGAACACTTGTCTTTCCTAGGAAAACATAAAAGAGAGGTCCCACATTATACAGAAATGAACTGGTATCCTTTGATTTTTGTGGGTAACCTTTGAGAAAAGTTTTTGATTAAAACATGGCCAACATAATCTGATTTTACCTGTCCCCTAAATTTTAACCCCACATGGCCAACATAATCTGATTTTACCTGTCCCTTAAATTTTAACCGCAGACATTTTAGCTTTGAAGCAACAATGCACTCCTTTGACCAATCATAGATAAAAATCTGGACACAAGATGAACTCCCAATACTAGAACAAAGCAATACACTTATTGAATTTCTGAACGGTTTCCTTACGTGAACAACTTGGTAAGAAAAATTATAATAGACACATTTTACATATTTCCCCATCTCTAAATGTATTATCCATGCTTACCAAGTTCCACATCACTGCAATGCCAAGCTACAGGGAAGTCATGATTGTCTGCAATAGATAAAGCAACGTGCGGGCCTTCACATCACTGGCAGGGATTTTGATCCATCGGCTTCTAGAGCTCCTGCTGGCCTCCCTCCTACCTGGCAACCGCACAGCTCCAGGTAATCACAAATATTCTCATCAGTACTCTATTTTTTTGTATTTTTTGAGTATGTTGTTGTATTTTTTCTTGCTCTTTGCGAGAGGGCGAGTGGGAATTTTGACCTCTGATCAAAAAAATGTATGTTAAAAATATGAAGTAAATTAAATCTAGCCTTTAAGTAACTATAACAATAGCAATAGACTAAATCTGTACTATTAGAGGTGAGCATTTAATAATTAAATGTTTTGCCCTTGATACTTAATATGTCCATCTGTAATTCTCTTTAACGGACAAATGTTAAGCAATGTAATTTCTTGATAAATATGCAGGTGAGTGATAATTTGATCTGAAGATATGAGTTGTATGTTCATTCAATTCAATGTTTTTTTTTCTGTTAGAGAAACTCAGTAAATAATAATTTGTGGATATATTATTTGATGGCAATAAATGGTAAGCGCCTGTTATGCTTAGGTTGAAAATAGACAAAATAGAGGAACACAACTGAAGAAATAATTTGTGGTACTGACACTTTGAGAAAAATCGAAGAAATTAATTTGGATTCCTTAAGAGGTTTTATTTAACTTCTCTCTCTGATAATGAAATAAGTTGTAGACAATTGTAATTGCTTCTAATAGTAGGTTTGCATGCAGCATAAAACGAAAATGAATTGCCTTGATTGAATATTTGCAACAGTTGTAGCAAACAAAACTAACAAAGTCTTTATTTTACTTGTGATATAAGTTAGCATGCAGCTTTAAACCTAAAATGAATTGAATTGCTTGAAGATTTGCAACAATTATATCAAGGGAGAAAACAAAGTATTTATAAGGTAGATAAAGTAGTTGAATTGTTTGTTAGTAGCAAGTAGCTGGATTGGGTAGGAAACAGTTGGTACATATGGTTTTCCAGGTAAACAGTCTCAGTGGAAGACGATCTTGTCTGCTCAGAGTGTTATGAGACGTCCAGCTGAAATATGAACGAAGGTTCAGATTAGTTGAGATAGATAACGGATGTCAGCCCGGGTCTTGGAAAGGAGATAGCAGCGTGGTCTAGGTCCGATCAGAGATTCAAGGAGTGGAGAGGGCAGCAACAGCGTTAAACAGGTCCGGGTCGGTACACAAGAGAAGTAATATGAGAGCTCAACTTGGTTAAGACAAAATCACTCAGCAGTTTGAATTTGGCGTGGCTCCCCTATAAGGCAGGTGAGTCTTGCGTCATTCAAGTGGGAGGAGTTTACTTCTGAACATGGAAGTAACCCCGAGGCAACAGAGTTTTGGTAAGTTCTGACAGTGCCATATCAGAGACTATTAAAGGACCACTATAGTGCCAGGAAAACACTCGTTTTCCTGGCACTATAGTGCCCTGAGGGTGCCCCCACCCTCAGGGTCCCCCTCCCGCCCGGCTCTGGAAAGGGGAAAAGGGGTAAAACTTACCTTTTTCCAGCGCTGGGCGGGGAGCTCTCTGCCTCCGATCCTCCTCCGTTCCGCCCCGTCGGCTGAATGCGCACACGCGGCAAGAGCTGCGTGCGCATTCAGCCGGTCGCATAGGAAAGCATTATCAATGCTTTCCTATGGACGCTTGCGTGCTCTCACTGTGATTTTCACAGTGAGAATCACGCAAGCGCCTCTAGCGGCTGTCAATGAGACACCCGCTAGAGGCTTTGGGGGAAGGCTTAACCCATTTATAAACATAGCAGTTTCTCTGAAACTGCTATGTTTATAAAAAGAAAAAAATGGAGTAATAGGCGCTCTCTATAGTAACTAACGTGCAGGCAGCAGTATACAAACAAGGATTCCCAAACCTTGTGAACAATATACAGAAAAAGGAAAGGTGTATCCCGCGCCTAGTATATTATATGTGCAAAAAATACATACATATATTCTCAAATATATCAGGAAGGAACCGAACCTCAGGATAAAAACAGAGAATAAAACACAATAGTGCAATACAGTAATAAATAATATTTTTATGGTGGTGAGTACGGCTATATATAATCCACTCACATTTATATGAGCTATAACAGAGCTCAGCTGTGCAGCGCTTGGACGGTACAATCCCCGTCTTGGGATATGTTGTTGTAGTATATGCAGGTGCTTCCAAAGTGCAGTATGCGTGGTATATGCAGACAAAAGGAAAAAATAGCAGCCAATAGTGAAGTAAGTCCCAATAATGGTGTAAATAATGAATAGTATTGTACTTACAATTAATAGAGCATGTAACCTGCTCTAGTGTGGTCAGTTAAGGTGGTATAATCCCCACCAAGGATATACCGGATCCAGGAGGTAAAAGAATGAGTATAAAAAGTAACTTTAAAAGTATACTTTAATATTAATACAATATAAACAAAAACCATAAAAGGTATAAAAAGTAATGTCCCACTTAACGCGTTTCGCCTCACAGGGCTTCTTCAGACTTCTCGTTGTGTCCCTATCTGTGTCCCCTGACCTCGGCTAGCATCCTCTTTGGTACGTTAGTCCGGCCATTCTAAGGCCCGGTAATACGTTACCTATTAGTCATCTGTGTAACACAATTCTACGTGCTGGATCATATGGTAATTCTGACAGTAAACTACTTGACCCAGAAATTGATACATGGTTGTCAAATTTGTTAGTATACCATAATCGGCTCACATTTGTTTGCAATTGTTATCTCATTATTTTGTATTCCTTTCTTTAAATACATATATGATGTGAGCTTTATATAAATCATGATGTGTAAATCTAAATTTATTTACAGTTCACTTATTACTTTCATTCATCTTAATAGTTCACATTTTGTTTCTATCTTTGTGTATTCAATATCATATTTTGGAGGAGGTTTTCATCTGTTAGCTTTTGTAATTTACACTATATTAACAAAAGTACATGTCACAGAACACTGCTTTTTTATTTCATTTTTTTGATATCCTGCTTTCAAAAAGATAAATACCATTCACGATGAAGATCTCAATTAAATGAAAACTAACAATTAAAAACCTGTCCATGATATTGCATTGTTCCCTGTGGTGCATAGTCAACTTTTAATTAGAAACATTACTCACAGCTTGGAATTATTTTAATTTGTTTATACAGAAAAATTATCATAAGAAAGCAATTGGGATATATGCTTGATAGCTGTTTCAGGTCATAAAAACTTTAGGATTTTATTGAAATAAAAATGTATATACATTCTCTTTATCAATGTTATCTTTTTTTCATGCATTTGCATTCAAATCCCATCCTTGTTTTTTTTTTTTTTGTTTGTTTGTTTTTTCGCAGTCATAGCGTATTTTGTAGCATTTTAAAGATATTTACCAATCTTCAAAGAGTCGCCGATATGGCTGTTTATAGTAACATTTTCAGAATTTTCGATATCACTCTATTGGCACCAATTTTTTTATTATTATTATTTTTTTTTTATCATTCTTTATTTTTGCTGTGCTTAAGGTTACATACAAACTTACTTCGCCACGACAGCTGTAGCAAACAATGCAGTGGCAATCATTGGCATGGCATATCAAACAATACATTGTTACGTTTTAGAGAAAACAGGTTAGGAACATTATTAGGAAACATTTCTTGTGGAGCATTCTCAAAAATTATAAGGCACACTCAGTAAGAGTAGGCCCCCAGGGAGGTCCCAGGTAACGAGTGGTATAGCAATGTCATGGAGTTATATTCAAACTAATAGGCAGTGGGTCTGAAAATACATTTGCATGGCATCTTAAGAGGTTGCACAAGTTATGAAAATAATATTAAAATAAACAGGCTACCCCAACATGCTTCTGCTTAATTAAAACTACCCCATATTATTATCATGCATTTGGGCTAGTCCTTGCATGGGGACGGAGGCCAGTGTGAACATATTTCAGGTAAACATCCATGTCTATGATTAAGAAAGAAACTGTTCTAATAGGGATTGGTCATTTTAGGCACGAAAACTGTGCAATGGATAGCATATGATCTGGATAATAGGCTAGGTCTACGCTAGGAAGATTACCACTAAAGCTAATATCGCTGCCTCACCACTGCTCCTTGCACATTGAAAGGTAAAAAACATAAGAACATGGCATACAGAAGAATAAAATAAATATAAGGTTCAAATCAGATGAGATGGTGGCTATCTAAAACTTAAAGAGCTCAAATATTAGGCAGCAGGCCTATTCCTAGCAGAGTCACCAGTCAGCCGATTCCCAGGGTCGAGAAGAGCCAGGATTATGCTCAAGGGCAGTAAAGCATCCCCGGCAGAAGTGGTTGTTCAGGCTGGTGTCTCATTCCGCGTTGCCCGCCATGGGTATCCTGCGTTTCTGCATCTCAGCCAGGCCGTACGCGTGTCTGTGCCCAGGTGTCAATATAAGGGGCAGAGTCCGGATCTGTAGTGGAGAGGGACGTTGCAGTCCTCCGGACTCAGGTACCACCATGTGTGGCGAATGAGCGTTTCTGATCTTGCTTCTCCTTTCTGCTTTGTGTCCTCGGTGGTGTCTCATGTGTATATATAGCTTTTTGAGCAGCTTGGTCTGCCACCGTGATAAGGCCTGTCTTGCAATTAAGACCTTCGGAGCGTATTTGCCAGAAATTGGCAAATAGGACATCTAGCTTCTGTAAGATTTCGTGGCTTGAGTCTATGCTAGTGGGGAGACATGTGGCGTTTGCCACTCCTTATAGTCCGGACCGAGAGATCGTCCGCCCCCCCCTGGCCGACACACATTAGGCCTTATGCTGTGAGGAGTGTGGCCAGCAGGCTCCAGGTGAGTCAAAGACTGCAGCGTCAGTTCCCAGCCCAATTGTGGGTCAGGTAAGTCGAGTTTTTTTCGCGAGTTACAGACTTTGTGGGGCTAAAAGTGACATTATTCGCCCTGATTTCTGAGGAGCTCTGCTGAAGCACGTCTGTCCTCAATGCTAGTCAGGCCCCACCCCCGGCACCAATTCATTTTTAATGCCGTTTAGTTTCAGCTCACGATTTTCTTTCATTTTCAGCTAGTGTTGGGGTTTCAGAAGAACATTTTCACTTGGCACAAGGACACTTTGTTTAAAGGAACACTAAAAGTTTAGCTCAATTAAGCAGTTTTGGTGTAAATATCATGCTCCTGAAGTCTCACTGCTTAATTCTGCACCATTTAGGAGTTAAATCACTTTGTTTATGCATCCTCAGCCACACCTCCTTGCATGTGACCTGTACAGTCACCCTACACATTTCCTGTAAAGAGAGATCTAATGTTTAAACTTCATTAGTTGCACAGTCTGTTTAATTTAGAATGTTTTACCTAGGTGTGAGGGGCCATAATCAGTGGTGGCATTCAGCCGGTTTGCACCAGTTTGTGCGAACCTGTTACTAACATTTAACATTTCGCCAAACCGTTTGCGAAGCTGGACTCTGACCGGGAGCGCAGGAATAACTTGTCAGACTGACAAGTGATTTCTGCACTCCCTCTGCCTGCGGTCAGTGTGCGGGCTCCATGAGGGAACCGCACGCACACTAAGCCGGCGGGTGGAGCGCCTCCCCCTCCCGCTCTGTGTAGGAGCGCCGGTTGTCACGTGACTACTATGTGTAAAGGAGACAGAGCCTGCTGCTGGACATGGAGAGGGGGACAGGAATGATAGGGGGACATGGAGAGAAGGGGCTTGGGGACAGGAATGGTAGGGAACATAGAGAGAAGGGCATTGGACAAGGAGGAGAGAAGACAGGAACAGTAGTGGAACATGGAGAGAAGAGCAAGGGGACATAGAGGGGAGGGGAGGAGGACAGGAATGATAGGAGGACATGGAGAGAAGGGGCAATAGGACAGGAATGGTAGGGGAACATGGAGGTGAGGGCAAGGGGACATGGAGGGGAGGGGGGCAGGAATGATAGGAGGGCATGGAGAGAAGGGGCAATAGGACAGGAATGGTAGGGGAACATGGAGGTGAGGGGAGCAGGAATGATAGGGAACATGGAGAGAAGAGCAAGGGGACATGGTGGGAAGGGAAAAGGAATGATAGGGGACATGTAAAGAAGGGGACAGGAATGGTAGGGGAACATGGAGGGGAGGGCAAGAGGACATGGACGGGGACAGGGACAGTCATCATTCCCCCACACAGTTACCCTCCCACACACACACACATTGTCACCCTCACTGGAGGCAGAAATATGACACAGAGAGGCTAAGGGCAGAAAGGCTGGTGGCAGAGATATTGAACAGAGGCTGGTGGCAGGGAGATGGCAATGGCAGGCTGTTTGAGGGCACATGGCACTAGCAGGATTTTTGGAGGCACATGTATCTCATTGGCATGATATGCAAGTTTTATGAATGTACTGCTCTTTGGCATGATCTACCAAGTTTATGCATTTAATGTTAATTGGCTGGATATACCGAGTTTATGCATTTATTGCGCACTGTCATGATATACAAGGTTTATGCATTACTACATATTCTCATGATATACAAGGTTTATGCTTTTAATGCACATTGGTTTGAAATACAAGGTTTATACATTTAATGAATTAATAGCATTCCCTTTGCCCCCCAAGGTATATAAGTTTGACTGCGTAGATGTGTGTGCGTGCGTGCGTGACTGAGTGACTGCGTTCATTACATTTGAAAAGTCAGAACTGGTTACTAAAATTTGGGAATCCCACTACTGGCCATAATGGTTACCCTTGGGCTGAAGCCCCTGGTCTTTTTGCTATCTAGCATCAGCCCTGATGATGACTCTCAATATTAAGTGGTGAATAATTAATTAACAATAACCGCATTTGAACCCAATATTTATCTCTAATGCTATTAAAAACTTAAATTCTAAAACTATGGTTTAGAGCACCTTCTCATTGGCAGTTTTATAATCAACTTTTCCGGTGAACTGAAAACCGAACTGCAAAATTTAGGACAGGATAGCTTAGTTGGTAGAAAAATTACCCAATTCTGACTTTTTTCAATTTCTTTTTTTATTGTCAGTGCTTGGAGTTTTTTTTTTTTTTTTTTTTTATTTTACCTGAATTCAATGTCTAGTTAAACTTCTTTAAGAACCAAATAGAAAAAGCAGACAATTAAATATTAATTGACTGGCGGAAACTCGCAAAAAAAAAAAGCAAGGGAATAATGTACACAGTGCTGGTTATTTATAAATTTGTAATATGTAATTCTCTTTGAAAAACTGTCCGACTTGGACGTATCACATCATTGAAATAAATGTAAATATATGAGAACCATTTCATGGAGCACGACCTTCAGAATTTTTAATATGTTTTCCTTCACCCAGTTGATGTAAACAAGAAAATAAATCTTAAAATAAATTGCTCTAAATATATGTATGAAGAGATGCCCTTTTCACTGAAATGATGAAGTTTGTGCTCACGCCGATGGTTTCCTTTGCTGAATACAAATGGCAAAAGCTGTAATTTTCGAAGTGCATAAGCAAGTGAACTTGAATTCACTGAGAAAATGCATTTTGTTCTGTGATTACAAGCAAGTTTAGGGCTTTCAAAAAAACATCACTGTTCCACGGCTATTTCATGAAAAAATATTATATTTCACATGGCTAGTATTGGGGTCCATTCACTGAACATTGAATTGACTGGGATTCAGAGTAACATTGCAAGTTTCAGGTAAAACGAATTAACTTAGAAACCTCTCCAAATCTGTTATTGTGTGCCTATGTATTTAGTTCAGCTTAACCACCCTGTCTGGGCACCTGTCTCTCTTAAAGGAACTCTCCAGTGCCAGGAAAACAAAACGTTTTCCTGGCACTGCAGGTCCCCTTCTCCTCCCACCCCATCCCAGGTTGCTGAAGGGGTTAAAGTTCAGGGTCCGCCCACGAACACGCATTAGACCTCCCCATAGGAAATCATTGAAACATGCTTTCAATGCTCTCCAATGGGGATTTCAGCGACGCTGGAGGTCTTCACATAGCGTGAGGATGTCCAGCGATGCTATAGCACAGAAAATCTGTGCTTTAAACCAGGAAGTCCCCTTTAGTGGCTGTCTAGTAGACAGCCACTAGAGGGGGAGTTAACCCTGCAAGGTAATTATTGCAGTTTATGAAAACTGCAATATTTACAGTTGCAGGGTTAGGAGTAGTGGGAGTTGGCACCCAGACCACTCCAATGGGCAGAAGTGGTCTGGGTGCCTGGAGTGTCCCTTTAACTTGGAGTATGCATCCATATGTTTTATGAATCACTAAAAACTTGACTTTAAAAATAAGAATTAAAAATCTGATCACTAACAAATGATAAAATGCCACCATATGTGGCAGAATGTGGCGCCATTACAGCGTAAGAACAAAACTGCTGATGGTACCCAATGCTGTTATGAAGGCAATACCTCAGTGTACCCCATGCTGTAGTATTATAGAGAGTCAGTAATGCTTATGGTTAGGGGGATTTAGGGTTAAAATGAGAAGGGCCTAGATTAATGGTATACTCTAACACCAAAACAACTTTAGCTTGATTAAGCAGTTTTTGTTTATAGATCATGTTCCTGCAGGCTCACTGCTCAAATCTCTGCCATTTAGAAGTTAAATTACTTTTTTTTCTGTCTATGCAGCCCTAGACAAATCTCCCCTGGGTTTGAATCACACACCCTGCATGATTATTATTTTTTTAATATTCAGATCTGATCTCAGATCTGCTCAACGTATGTTTACTTTAGAAGATTTTATATCCCACATCATGCTCCGCAGGCTCTAGGAGAATATTAACAGAGCAAGAGCTAAGAAATTCTATATTAAACAGACTGTGCAATAAAGGTCGTTTTTGGTGCTTAAAGTGTCCCTTTATGGGCTGTGTCAACTGTAACTAATGTAGTATATGCTGTAACTCCTTTCATTTCAGGACTACTATGCAATAAATGTTGTTAGTTTGTTGCCACCTCGTTATCACTCACTGTATAGTGAAAAGGACCCCATGTGGAAAATCTATTTTCATGGTAAGTTCCTCTCTCTGTAAAACATTAGTTTAAGGTAGTGAACTTAAATAAACTGTTTATTCTTTCTCCTCGCTGGGAAAAGCATTCGCTTTCCTGAGATAAAGTGCTTTTATAACTGATTGTAACTTAAAGACAAACACACTATTGGATCAAACACTATTAATCAGTGCTTGTAGACTAGTTTGTAATGATGTTAAAAGTCAGACACAATGATTCATAGAGGTCATTTTCTCTGAAGAATAGTCTCACGTTGCAGCCTTCCTTTTGCTAAATAGATTATTTTTCCAGCAGAGAGACTCAGAACGGGATTACGTGTCCTAAAACCTTAAACCATGAACTTTTGTGCAGGCCTCTAGAAACTTTTCACAAGCTCTGCAACTTAATTTGACATAATAACTAACAGGGGAGTTATGAAGAGGAGGAGGCTTAGACACTATGAATCAGGAACAGACAATAAGTAGGTATCCGTCTGTTCTGGAACATGATGCTGATGCATGATCACCATGAGAGTTGTAGTCCTTAAAAAGTTGCATAGTGAATAAAAAAAACTCTTCATGTTTCATCTGTTTCTACAGTGACAGTTTTACAAAGTTTGTA
This sequence comes from Pelobates fuscus, assembly GCF_036172605.1. Lineage (NCBI taxonomy): Eukaryota > Metazoa > Chordata > Amphibia > Anura > Pelobatidae > Pelobates > Pelobates fuscus. The sequence goes on along the minus strand of NC_086324.1, from coordinate 28,550,747 downwards.
GGGTAGATTGTGGCCTTGATTACATAATATGGCGATTTTTTTGGTACCCAATAAACCTTTTATCGGTTTGGATCAATTAAAGGCTTATCAGAAGCTAATAAATATTGGTTAGACCCATGGGCGGAAGTGGGGCTATAACTAAATACACAAGTGTGCAAATGTAACTCCCAGGTCAGTCCCACACAAATCTCTAGATAAGTCTGAATTGCCCGTCAGAACATTCTGACTGAGTTTGTATAGAGGGGGAATGCCCTTGTAAACTCACATGGGATCAGCATGGATTATTTTTTTGGGCATGAATCCAGTATTTTTATTTTATTTTAAAAGATAGGTTGGGACAGTATGATTATATTTATTCATTTGGTATGTTTTTTTTACAGGAATTTTTATTGAGTATGGCTAGCGGCTTCAGGATCACTAGCCACCCAAGGGTGTTACACTTGTATATTTAATTATACCCCCAGCTACTACCAGGGGTTAGTTTCTGGGGGGACATAAGATCCCCACCATTTATTTAATTTAATAGCCCCCAACCCACTGGCTATGGATAGAGGCATGCTATGTCCCATCACTTTATTATTTATTTATATCCCACCCTTTGGTGTATGGAGAGTGGACAGCGATATGTTAAACCCCATATTTTTATTTTAAAGCCCCCACCAGATGCCCAAGAGTGGAGGCATGGGGGTGATCTGTGCTTCTAAATAGGGCACTGGTTAGCAATAGCTCACTTGTATTTTATTAAAGTAATGTTATGCTGCTACACCACATGCCAACAGAAGAAAGTAGTCTGAATTATCCCTCCAGAGCTTGGCTAGAACAGCAGCAACAGTTTTGTAAAGGCTCAGAATATTAATGTGCACCAATAGAATGTTCTGCAAAGCAAAATGTAATTTCACTGTGAATTGATAGAACAACTTGATCCGTTTATCAGAATTAATTCCATGTTTATGGCAACGGAAATTGGCCATTGCATTAGGATTGTCAAAGCCGTTGACTAAATTGACTGCGGCTGCTTAGTAAATAATCTACATGCACTGATAAAAGGAGGACTGAATCTCCATCGATCGGGCAGGTGCAGTGATGAATCTCTGTGATAAATATCCCGAGACTAGACCTCTAGTCTTGAACACAGTGATAAGAGAGTTTTAGATTAGAATGGTAATTCTCAAACAAGTTTTAGGGGAGTATATACTGTATCACCATCGCAATAAGTGTTGGTCTGATAAATAATCTCATATTTTAAAAAATATATATTTTTATTTTTATTTTTTAATATTACTGGGAGTATGTTACAAGAGCAATTGTAAGTTATTAGATTTATATCTTTTTTATGTACATTTTATTCTTTCATTTGTTTTTCAAAATGGCATTTAGTCCATAAACCTCACTTAACTTCCTTTTTATTTCAATAGTTCTAAAAACAAATAAATAAATGAAAACTTGTTGTAATGTACATATATATATATATATATATATATATATATCTGTATTCCCTATATTGAATGTCCCCTACGTTTGCTCTCTTGGAAGCATTTTAGTTTAAACATTTTTATTGTCGTGTTTTGGTGAAAGAGGACATGCATGAGATTTACAAACGGTGGAAGCAAGCAGACGCACGTAGTGGCGCCAATTGAGATTACATCATACACTGCTTTTGAATATAAAAACAAGGAAAATAAACTAAACAGAAAGAAAACAAGAACACAAAGTGCAACTGAAGGGAGGTTGTCTCTTTAGACCAGGGGTCCTCAAACTCCGGCCAACCAGATGTTGATGAACTACAACTCCCATGATTCTCTGGCTTTCTATGTAATTCAAAGAATCATGGGAGTTGTAGTTCAGCAACATCTGGGGGGCCGGAGTTTGAGGACCCCTGCTTTAGACCATAGTGGACTGATCTGCTATCATTTTAGTGAGATATCAATTAGTAAATTTTGGATTGGAGGGAACTATCTAAAGAATTGATGTAAGGCTGCCAAGTGCTTTTGTGCAATGAGAATTCAACCCAATACATTTTAATTATAGAGGATACATACAGGATGCCTTCTGGCACCATAACAACTTAACTTTGATGAAGTTGTTTTGGTGCCTGGAGTGTCTCTTTAAGCAACATAATGGAGAAGGGTAGTGGAGAATCCAGTGCTGAATGATGTATTTACAAGCCGCAATCAGGATCATGTGGGCTAATTTGGGAATGGGACAGGATTTGTTGACTGCAGTGATTGCATTGATATGTAATGTTCTACCTAATAATACGGTTATATAATCTTTGACTTGTTTCTAATATCTTTGTCTTGGTAGTGTTTTAAAGAGAACAAATGACAGATTTAGCTCACCAATGTGATTCTGCGTTTTCGTCTAAGTCCACTGGAGTTGCAGAAGTGATCAAGTAGTATGCAGTTGGTTTTCAATCTTATTTTTAGTCTGGGAGCAACACACAGTCAATATGATATTTGTTTGTTTTTTTACTACTGAGCTAATCATGTTTAGCTTTCACTTAAAGCTTCCAAGTAATCTGTTTGTGTGTGCTATCTAGACTGCTTCTACTCAGAGCAGGATTAAACATAAGATGAACTTTGATGACAGTCTAGGGCCCACAGACAGGTTAGCTTGTCCCCAGTCATTATCCCTATGTGAAGAAGGAAGGGGAGCCCCCAACCATTAACCAACCCAGGTCATACCTCCCAACAATCGTGAGGGAATAATTGGGACAGGGTAAGGCCCTGAGGTGGGGAAGATCTCCCGTGACACCTCCCCACCTGGAAAAGGAGCCACTACCTGACAGATTGTCAGTCTGGCCTCCAGTCTTCAGGATCTAATGATGCACTCATGCTGTGCTAAAGAAAAAAAATTACCTGCACTCTTTCCACATCCCTATGTATTTTTAAACAAATGGAGGTTTTTAGTTACCTCCAATGGCCATGAGAGGGTAAGCCCACCTGCCACATCAAGGCAGACCTCTTAGGTGGGTCCTAACGCTAACCATTCGCCTTGCTTCCTTGAGCTTCTGGCAAAAATATCTCTAATGAGACAGAAATGGGTATTTTTTATATGCACCCCTACATGCTTATTAACCCTTAATAGGGAACACATGGGATGGTCAGCAGCTTTGCAAAATAGCTGTGTGACACAAAAGTGAATACAAATACAAAGAAACTAGTCCTGCACTCAAACTCCCATTACTCCTGGGCGGCAGCAATGGCTATAATACACATCTGCCAAAGATTTGTTTTCTTTGGTTTTTCTTTGTTTTTTACTATATGTATTTTGGCTGATGTGTATTATAGTCATTGCTGCCGCCCAGGAGTAATGGGAGTTTGAGCGCAAGACTAGTTTCTTTGTATTTGTATTCACTCATGCTGTGCTGCCCGACACAGTTCCCTGATGTCCCCAGATTCGAGACACCGGGTAACTAAAGCAGGGCGGTGAGACTGGACCCCATAATAAGGACTATTGGGAGGCCTGACCTAAGGCCCAGTGGGATCTGGATCCTTCTCTGCTTCTTAAGTATCTTAAGTTGGTGAAAAGTGTCAGGAGTGTTCTGGTCGTCACATGCTAGAAAAGTGTATTGGTGCATACACGTATGCCAACCCTAGTGCATTGAGACTAGGCTGATACGTACCTCAGTGTTGCAGTCAAATAACATACAAATCATCAACATATCTCGTAAAACTAAAGAGACTTCAAACTATTTGGTCAGATAAAAAGCCAAGTAAAAGATTTACTATGGGACTTATTCACTAAACAGTGAATTGTAGGGCATTCAAAGTGGAATTGCAAAATTTAGACCAAACTAGATGCACTGAAGAAAGTATTCCTCGCAGCTATTTTGTTTATCAAACTGGCTGTTTTGGCATAAATGCTACAAATGATTTTACAATATATATAAAAACACAATTTCCCCTATTCTCTGGGTATACTACTTGTTCTTAGTACATAACAGATCTATGTAGTATCCTTCCAATAATATCGTCAGATTTAATACCAAGTTTGGTTTTAAATCTGACGATATTATTGGAAGGATACTACATTGATCTGTTATGTACTAAGAACAAGTAGGTTTTAAATCTGACGATATTATTTGAAGGATACTACATTGATCTGTTATGTACTAAGAACAAGTAGCATACCCAGAGAATAGGGGAAAGTGTGTTTTTATATATATTGTATACAATAGGTTGTTAAGTTTCCTATTTCTGTACCCTTTTCTCACCTTTATATATCTTCCTTTTTTATTTTTTTATTTAATTTGGCGCTCCACTAAAACTAAGTGTATTTTGATTTTACAATACACCATAATTCAAAGTTTCATTTAAAAAAAAAAATACTAAAAGATGAAAGCTGTGAAATGTTGACAGTGAATATCCCTTCTTTGAGAATAATTTCCATAAAGCAGTAAAAGCTTATACTGTATTAGTTAAATGACCTCTCGGACTGATTCACCTGAGCGGAAATGTGACCTATAAATTCAAAGAACGTGAAGGCGAGGGCAAAGGCTACAACTGCGACGTAAATAACAAATATTAGTTTGAGTTTCTGTTACAGCATTTATAGGAAGAAAGATGGACCAACTCAAATAATAACTCTTTGCTGTAGTTCAAGGCCAAGTGATATGTTTCTTATTCAGAGTAATTCTGATTTTATGCACTGCAAGACCTAACGCCCATTTTGTTGAGACCGCGTGGAAGTCTTTTCTCTTCGGGCCGCCCAGGTAAGATGTGCAAGGCGGTAGCCAGCCTGATGGGGACCGGGATGACCCCCCGGCCCCCAGGGGGGGGAAACGGGACCAGGAAGGCGCCTGTCGGATAGTAGTAGATCACTGTGGTCAGGATGGAGAGCGAGGCAGTGGCCGTCCGCCCCACTCCCCGCCCGGGTAGGCCTCCATCCCCGAGCCCCAGAGTCTCTCACCAGGACCCAGAGCCACCCATCGTCGAGCGCTCCAGCTGCACCGGGACACTCCAGAGCTTCGTGCCATGGACCCCCGGGTTGGTACACGTCGGGTAGGGTGGGTATATACCCTAGTTTTTGGTTTTTCCTTGGGAGCCCAAGTGATTTGCAGCCTGTCGGCATGGCCGCCCGGCCCCGCCCCTCATTTTCTTTTTTTGTATGTATCTTGCTTGTTGTGTCCCATAAAAACACTTACTCCATGTAAGGGCCAATAAAAAGAAATGTTTGATCATGTAAGATCACTTCAATAACCCCCCCCCCCACTCTAGTACACTCACAGGGATGATATTATCCTTTCGTACCAATCCACGTCATCATTGATGCACATTGTATCACTGATAGCTCTCGTTCCAGTCCTAGCTTCATACATACAAATGTTGGACGTTATGATTGAGTAGCCCAACTTTTACAGGTAAATATTGAATTCAAAATTACATTGTGAATGTATCTGGATGTAACTGATTCATTTCCTTTTCCCAACATCATCCAAGCCATGGTAAAACTGTGGATCTAAATCCAGCTTCCTCTGACTTTTATTCCTTGTGATGTCTCACTGTGGTTGCACAGATACTAGAATCTCCAGCCATTGACGTTTTACATTGTAATAAAAATAGAATAACGAGAACCATTTCTTTGACCTTTAACAATTAATTTCTCCTTTGGAAGCTTTCTCAAGTGTTAGCCACAGGAGTATTCTACTGAACATCAACGGAAAACCTGCCTTGTGTCTGGTAATGGGAATGGACAAGAAGAATAAATTATTAAAGTGACACTATAGTCACCTGAACAACTTTAGCTAAATGAAGCAGTTTTGGTGTATAGAACCTGCCCCTGCAGTTAAATCCCTTTGTTTATACAGCCCATTAACACTTCTCTGCATGTGACTCACACAGCCTTCCTAAACACTTCCTGTAAAGAGTCATCTAATGTTTACACTTTATTGTACAATCTGTTTAATTTGGATTTTCTTATCTACTACTCTGTTAATAGCTTGAAAGATCCTGCATGAGTTTCCTGTGTGTGATTAAAGTTCAATTTCCAGAGCAGTAGATAAAAACTTTTAAAGTTAGTTATATCTGATAGAAAATGAAACCATTCTGTTTTCATGCAGGCTGTGTCAGTCACAGCCAGGGGAGGCGTGGCTAAGGCTACATAAACAGAAACTATAGTGATTTAACTCCTAAATGGGAGAAAATTGAGCAGTGAAACTGCAGAGGCATGAGCTATACAACAAAACTGCTTAATTAAGCTAAAGTTGTTTTGGTTACTATAGTGTCCCTTTAAAATGGGTATGGGGATGTTTGAGTCCAGTAGCTCATATACCTTATGACCAGTGTCCTGTGTTGAAAGAACTAGCGTATGCCCAATCCGCTAGTCTTCAAGCTTTTGACAAATAGGCTGTAAAATAACTATCCTAAACCCATCAGTTCTCCAAATATGCCCTAACCTATCCTCCCCCTTAACTTTAATATGAAAAACAACTAACAAACTCAAAATAATAAAATTGATTTCACACTTTCACTTAAAGGATCACTATAGGGTCAGGAACACAAACATGTATTCCTGACCCTATAGTGTTAAAACCATCATCTAGCCCCCCAGGACTCCTCATGCCTCCATAAATATAGTAAAAATCTTACTGTAATAAAGCCTGAAGCTTTAACTCTGCATGCTGTTAGACTCAGAAAAACAAGCAGTCTGCTGACATCATCAGAAGTGGTAGCCTGATCCAATCACAGTGCTTCCCCATAGGATTGGCTGAGACTGACAAAGAGGCAGATCAGGGGCAGAGCCAGCATGATTCAAACACAGCCCTGGCCAATCAGCATCTCCTCATAGAGATTAATTGAATCAATGAATCTCTATGAGGAATGTTCAGTGTCTGCATGCAGAGGGAGGAGACACTGAATGTTTAGATGCATTTTAGGCAGCCATGACCCAGGAAGGATCTCTAACAGCCATCTGAGGAGTGGCCAGTGAAGTTACCACTAGGCTGTAATGTAAGCACTGCATTTTCTCTGATGACTATAGTGTCCCTTTAACATTTAAAATACTGTTAAAATATTTATTTCACTATCAATCCTATTGTACAGCGCTACGGAATTTGCTGGCATTATATAAATAATATAATAATAATAATAATAATAATTAGACTTATGCGTGGTAAAAAAAAAAAAAAAAGGGGGGGGGATTTTGGACAAATCAGTTCTGATGAAATTAAAATAAAAAAGTTTCAGGACGCAACGTTTCCGCTGTATTGCAGTTCGGCTTGGCCACATTTTATTAACAAAAAATTAATCAGATTAACCAAAAGTCATGAAAATGAGCTAGTGTACTGCAAAATATATTTTGCTGTACACTGACAGGAGCATTTAGATTTGCAGATCAAGTGACAAACAGTAAACAATAGATGGAAAAAGAGGAGGAGAAGTAAAAAAAATAAATCTATATTTATATATTATTTATTAAATGTATAACATTTAAATATATAGATTATTTTCCGTTCCTGCTTTTTTTTTCATTAGTAACTTCTCACTTAACCTGTGAATAAAATCAACATTTAGTGGCTGTCCCCTAGCTATCAACCATCTTTTTCCTATCATTCATCTCTTTTATTGGTGCAATGGGCGGAACTTAGAATCATGAATCATGGTGAACATGCTTGGACATTTGTGTGTTTTGTTTGGACCCTGATTTGGCTTGGAGATAGGGAATTTGACTGATCATCTGATCGACCCAAATTTGAACAATTTGCGGCTATCAATGGGAAAAATCTCCAAGACTGCTATCAATAAATATATCGCTGTCATTCGGTAAGATTATTATAGAAGACATCAATATAACTTTGAGTAATGTCAAACATTATTGCCAAGTTAAATGAATGTTCGAACATCATTTACAGAAAAATACAAATGGATATAAACATGTGCAAGTCTCAGCCTCATGTCACACATACCTATAATCACATAAAGTGCTAACATTTAGCCTTTTGTAATTGAGTAGATTAAAATTAATGCTTCAAACTGTGAAATGACCATAGACTGGCTCAGTTTTGTGAGAAAAAAAAAAAAGACAGATTGTTCTGCTTTGAAATATATTCATTTTGATGTTTTTCCTAGAAGTAGCAGCAATCGAAACGAGCGAAAAGATGAACCTAAGTTCATCTGAATGACGATATTTGAAAAAAAAGTGACGCATCGTCAGAGAACTGAGACTGTAGCTGTCACACTGATAGCAGAAAGTCACTATCTATTCCCCCATAATTGCCATTTCTTGGTTGAAAGTCATGCATTTCCAATTATTATTCTGGAAACATCAATTTTCTACTTTATTAAAATCAATCTGTACTTTTAGAAAATTAGGCCCATAATATCTCAGGATACCGCACAAACAACTGTCCCATTCAATATCACAAGAAGTGACCATAATAGCACAGGTTTATTGCTCACAAATAGTATATAGAGTAAAATATAGCAGACAGAATCATCTCACAGTCTGCACATGGTACAGGTAACTCGGGTATATCCAATAACATAAAAATGGCTTCAAATGCAAAAACAGAAACACAAGTACCTGTAACTGTGTGAGGGATAGGAGGGGAAAAGACCAGACAAATTCCCAAGAAGCTTGATGGAAAGCCCCCTAAGGGGATGAATGTGTTTCACGTCTGTAAGAAGTGTTTAGAAACATAACATTAATTTGGAAATGATCGGAATATAGAGGAAAAGAGGGCAGTCACAAAAATACCTCCCTCCTCCCAGGTAACAGGCTCAGATTTACAAGTTAACAATCACTAATGAAAGAAACCACATCCCCAATCAAAAAGATGAAAAAAAGGTCTATGGTGCCCATCAGTCGTGCAAGATCCTGGTAAGGGAGAATTTGGCCCTGGCATTGAAGAGTAAAGTAAGTTTCAGCTGTTTACATTTTGGGGAAAGTTTGAGAGACAGACCAGCAGGGCAAGGGTTATTTTAACAGAAAACAGTGTTTTATGAAGAACGGTTTTCTTGGTTGGAGTGATCCGTTAAGGGGAGAGGCACTGAATTAAGAGTGGCCTTAGTGTGTCTGCATTTTTGCCCCTTTGTTTGTGTGTTTTAACAATGTATTTTTTTTGTTTGTTTTAACAATGTATTTCCTGGTGAAGTGGTATTATAGACATTGAAGACACGCGGCGCTATTTCACAAAGAGGGGAGCTTTACACTAAGGGTGTTTGCATTAATTTTTATTTTTTTTGCATGCTTTTTTAAATACGTAATTGAATCCGTTTCCTTAAGAGTTCTTTTAATCTGTTTCTAAGGCAGGGCACTCGTGTTTCATTAATTAATTAATGGGTGAGGTTCCCCTTCCGGGTTCATTAGAAGTAGCGGGAACACTGGTAGGACCAGTGGATGGTCCTGCGACAATGCTAGTAGGTCTTGGAACCATGCTTGGCTCTTCCACAATGGTGCGATCAGTATCAGCGATGTCTTTGAACCGCGTAGGTGATGGAGGACTCTTGCCAGCATTGAGAACGGCGGGAATGCGTACGCACCTTTCTGTGGCCATGGTTGTAGGAACGCATCCACCGCTTCGCTCTGTGGGTCCGGTAGCCAACTGTAGTACCTCGGTTGTTGCGTGTTCGTCCGTGATGCGAAGAGGTCTATGTGTAGGGGACCTCTTACCGTTCTCACCCAGTGGAAGATAGCAGGGTCCAGGCGCCAGTCGCTGCTGTCTCTACAATGTCGAGAGAACCAATCTGCCATGAGGTTGTTGACTCCCGGTAGGTATTCTGCCCTGATCGTGATGTTTCAGGGATGGCAAAAGCGACAGATGCCTTCGTCGCTTCTGTTAGGGCTCGTGACCTGGCTCCGCCCAGATGGTTTATGTACTGGACTGCTGATATGTGGTCCATGCATAAGAGTATGCAGCAGTTGGACATGTGTTTGGCCAAACTGCGGATTGCAAAGGAGCCCGCTATCAACTCCAGGCAATTGATGTGTAGGAGTTGTTCCTCCTGTGACCACGGGCCTCCGGCGGATGCCTGCGTGCAGTGTAGGCTGGCGTCCGATTCCAGGACAAAGTCCGGGTTTGGTCCAAATATGGCTCTGCCATTCCAGGCTTCCATGTGGAGGAGCCACCATCGGAGTTCTGTCCGTACTTCTGCTGACACTGGGATCCAGTGGTCCTATGTACGCCCCTGTCTTAAGTGGTGGGCCTTCGCCCGTTGCATGGCACGATAATGGAGTGGTCCCGGGAAGATCGCTTGTATGGAAGATGATAATAGGCCTACCATCCTGGTTAGAAGGCGGAGTGGTATTGAATCTTTTCAGAGTACCCGGCGTATTTCTTTCCGTATTGTCGCAATTTTTCGACATGGGTAGTCGCAGGGTGCACGTTCTCGAGTCTATTTCGAACCCCAGAAATTGTACCACCCTGGCTGGTAGGAGCAATGATTTCTCTCTGTTTATGATGAAGCCCAATGATTCCAGTAAGAGCACTATGAATTTCGTTTGAGATCGAAGTCTGGATGCAGTCTTGCAGAATATCAGAATGTCGTCCAGATATATTAGGCAACGGATGCCATTTCCCCTCAGGTATGCCATTACTGGCTTCATGAGCTTGGTAAAGCACCATGGTGCTGAGCTGAGGCCGAATGGGAGACAAGTAAATTGGCAAGTGAGGCTTTTCCAGGTGAAGCGGAGGAAGGGTCGGCTGACGTGGGCTATCGGTACCAAAAGATAGGCGTCTTTTAAGTCTAGCCAAGTGAACAAGTCGTGTTTTAGCAGTAGGTCTCTGAGGAGGTGGATTCCTTCGATTTTGAAATGCCGGTAGGTAATGAATCCGTTCAGTTGTCGTAGGTTGATGACCGGTCTGTATTCTCCCGTTTTCTTTTGGACCACGAAGATGTTGCTGAAGAAGCTCGTATCGTCCGAGGCGATCTCCACCTCCCCTTTGTCGAACAGGGCCTGGATCTCGTTGTCTATGAGTCCGGTGTGTAGTGCCGACTCCCTTATTGGCGGTGGGCGACGGTTCTGCACCGGGGTGTCCGAAAACTCGATCTCGTAGCCCGCTACCGTACGTAGGATCAAGTTGTCCGAGGATATCTTTCCCCATTCCTGTGAAAAGAGAGACAGTCTGCCTGCAGTCATATGAGAGTACAAAAACGTCGTGTTGGGAGTGCTCACCTGCATTGAAGCGTCCACGTCCGCGGGTGCGGGTACCTCTGGAACGTAATGGCCCTCGTGGGAAGAACGCTTGAGGCATTTGGTTTCTGGGGCCTGTGGGTCAGAATCGGCTGGTGGCTCGACCCCTTTGGTGACCAGCCCCACCAAAAACTCCACGGTGTGGTGTGGTGTTGCGAAACACTTGTTTGATGGACGTCTGTGCCTTATTTAATGTAGTGAAGAGGTTCACATGCTTTTTTCGCTCTGTTATAAATGAGTCCCCGAAGAGCTGGCCATTCGCCAGTGGACCCATCTCCTTCTTTCCCAGCTCCATTAGTTTGGCGTCAATCTTCAGCAACGCCGCTCTTCAGCGTTCTGCGTACATTGCCGCGTTAGTGTTGCCCAGTATACAGATAGCCCGCTGCATCCATTCTCGTATAACGTGGGCGTCCAGTGCATCGCCCTGGGAGAGGGCTAGGTTGGCCAGGTATAGTATCTTTGCCAGAGGGCCTAGCATGTCCAGGAGCTTGTCCTGAGATTCCTTCAGGCCCTTCTCTATACCTTTCCGTGGGTCTCGGCCCGCGCGGGACATGAGCACGGTAGTGTCAAATTCTGGGGTCTGTGCAATTTTGTCTGTCAGTAAGGGTCTAGGGCATTCTGCCCATAGCCATGCCCTCACTTCTTTTTCCATCGGTTTTCTTAGCCAGAAGTGGATGAACTGGGCCAGATGATCTGGCAAGCCCCATTCCGACGATCTTGGATGCCGGATCGTGCGGGGATCGAACATGGTTGCCCCTTGGAGGTCTATAAAGGTGCCTTCTTCTCGTCTATCTCATGAATGATGAGAGCTCTCCTGTCCGAAGTACGTGTCTTGGTGGTACTCCGTGTCAGCCCTTGGGATGTCCTGCCACTCCTCGTCTTCTGATAGCGAAGCCTCCGCTTTCCACTCGTCCATAATTCGAGTGATGGCGGAGGGATGTGGTCGTCGTCCTCCGAGTACGGGGTGTGTGGAGGGGATGGTCCCCTTCTTTCTGCCTGACAGCTCCTTTTCAACAGAGCTTTGCCTTTTGGTTTTTGGGCGCCTAAGTCGGTGCCCTTCCGTTGCCGCTTTATGGCGGGGAATTCTCCGGGGAAGGCAGGCTCTTTCGTTTCCGTGGTTGTTTCAGTGGCAGTATCCGTTTTTGGGTTCTGCACCAGTAGCTTGGCAATGGCCTTTTCCACGCAGGTGGCCACTGCCGAGTTAATCAATGACTGTAAGTCAGATGGTGGTGACTGTGGTGAATCACTCATCGTGAGGCAGTGGGGTATTCTGTCTGTGAAAGACAGGAGAGAGTCAGGTACCGAAGTACGTGAAATGTAATACATTAGGCTTCTACTTACGACTGGGCCACCCAGTGTTACTTGCCCCGTGTGGTTTGTGGAGGGGGTCACCCTCTGTGCGACCGGGATGAGCGGTCGTATAATTGGGCCACACCCGTAAGGGGTGGAGGGCCTGTATGATTAGGGGTCAAGTGGTATGAGGAGGGGGTCACCCTCCGTGCGACCGGGATGAGCGGTCGTATAAGTGGGCCGCACCCGTCCGGGTGGAGGGCCTGTGGTTTTATTGGGGGTCACCCAACTTTGTTTGAATAGTGGAGCCTGTATACTGCCAAATTGTCCACCCTCTTAGATAAGGAGGTATGTGGATCACCCCAGCCATATTGTGGTTATCATACATAGAGCCATATATATAATGATATAGCAGGGTATGAGCCTGCTTGCACTGCGACTCTTGAGCCTGTGGGGTCGCCCCTATGGAGGGTTCCCACTGGTAAAATCTGCACTGAGTGCAGTATGGCTCCACTTGGGGGTCACCCAGCGTAAGGGCAGTAATGTGAGTGGGGGGTCACCCCTGACTGAGAGGTGTTACCTCTTTATAACCACTTATTAGCAGTGCAATTGTACCACATATATTCCAGGTGTTCACAATAAAGATCCAGTGCGGGATGGTGTAAACTGTTTTATGCCTTTAAATACATCAGTGAGTGTTGAGCGGATTGTGTGAATCACGACCGCTAGGGGCGCAAAATGGCCATTGTGGGTCTCGTGGGTGCGAGATCCAAGATGGCCACCGTTCGCGCCAAAACGGCAGCGTGGTCTGCAAGCCCGATCGCAGCCCACCACTGTGAATTAGAGCCGCACAGTGAAGTATGCCAGCGGCCAAACCCTCAATCTCCCCTTCCCACCACCCAGGGAACCCCTTTGCCAACTTAATTCACCCCGAAAAAAACATGCACGGTCGCGGTAAAGTGCTGTGACCGTGGGTAGGGCAGATAGAAGGAGGATGCAGTACAGGGTTGAGAGGACAGGAAGGGTTGAGGGTGAAAACAATAGGTTAAGATATGGAAAAACAATACAATATATAAACAGTAATATGTAGTAACTCTGAATGAATCACTCTGACCTGTGTCTGTCTGGAAGCAGCAAAGAAAGAGGAATAGACACGCCCATCAAGGACTTATATACAGGCTATGTTGGCCTATGATTGGTTAAAAGTTTTGATTGATTGTCTTGTGCTGCTGGAGGCATAAGTAAAGAAAGTTATGCAAAATAGGAAGCCTCCTGTCATGTGATAAAATTCTGCAATCAAAGATATAAAAAAGCAAAGCTGAGACTACTTTATTGAATTATTTAAGTGTCATAATGTGACTAAGTATGACAATATAGGTATGGCAAATGGTGGCACCTTGTGTTACTTTTTACTATATCCCATTGGCTACCAGCAGGTGATGGGAAAAAATGTATTTTCTTAATCTATTCCCCACGGCAACTCATTGCACATACGCAAGAAGATCTGTGTACTGTAGCATAATGGATGTGCTCACAGGATGTTCCACAGACCACGGTTGTGTTATATTACATATTCATGAAAAATGAAATGGTTTGTGCTGTCGTCATCTGCTTGGAGCTTGGAAAGGTAGATGGTTGCACCAAAGAGTAAGAGAATCATGTATGATTATCTTCTATTCCCTTCTCTACACAAAGACATGTCAAATGCACAAACCCAACAAATAACAATGATCAATATATGTATGAGAGTATGGTAATATAAACATTTTAGAATCCTGCATAGTGAAACAAAAAGGCAAAGATATTATTATTAATTCATTTCAATGCAAAACTCTTTTTGTTAGTAATGTTCTATTGGAATTTTAAGTACTTAATAGTCCCAGCTTTCTGTGTATCTCAGTTAGACATTACACTATCTTACAATTTATGTTTATATTGCTCTACTGGGAGTCACCACATCATAAATAATTCTAAGTACAGGCCACATCAAAACTGCTGTCAAGCGAAGGCCTACAATTTAAGCCTGTATTTGTTCCAAGTGGCTGAAACAGTAATTTGTATTTTTCCGAAGAAGGGCTGCTTTTAGCGTGATTGTTGAAGAATTATATTTATAGACTAGAAAATGACTTAGAGCACAATAAAAATATTTATTTATTTATTTATTTTTTAAATGGTCTTTTGCTTTTAAACTTTCGTTGAATGAATTGGTAAACCTAGTAAGACTTAATATATAAGGTCACTAAAGCAGCAGATTGTGACAAATTCCAAATATATATCATAATTTGTCCCTGCAGAAGGGTGAAAAGGGTGAAAATATATTGGTCTTAAAAAGAAAAAACACAAACTAGTCAAACAATCAAACTTTTATATACTCCAATAAGTACATAACTTTGGCTTTTTTATTTTGTATCTAAACTACAATTGGTTTCATCCCATTTGAAGCAATGGAGATGGAAATTTAATTTTGAGATGGGGCGCTTTATTTTAGATTATGGCATTTTGTATTAAGTAATTCGCCGGCTCTTAATAATTATATATAGGAGCATACTCACAGGCTCATGCAAGGGATGTGCCAGGTGAAAGCGCACTCTTTGGCAGAGACAAAATATCCTTCTTGTACCCTGTTTAGATCAATGTGGACACTTGTTTAACCCCTTCAGGACTAAACTTCTGGAATAAAAGGGAATCATTCATGACATGTCACACATGTCATGTGTCCTTAAGGGGTTAATGACGTTAGGTTAGCTTGTCATGTTTTAAACAAACAAACAAAAAGATCTATTTGTATCTATGTGTACACCCTAATCCGATATAATGCACACAGCCATGAGTTTACTAAATATGAGTCATGGCCATATGATTTTTTTTGTGCCGATTATCTGGATATCCAGAAGTTGCTCCCAACAGTAACATAGGCTCTGGGTGTCATATACACATTATGACTGCTATATTGAAGCCAAACACAGTTGTCACAACAGCAATTGAACAACATTTTGAAAAATGTATAATGATCAATTAAGCAGAGGTGGAAAACAGACAATGACAGTGATATTGTTTCCTTGCTTCCATCCGGAGAGATCAATTAGAATCCCCTGTGTTGCAGCAGGCTTGCACAGGGATATATATTTTATTTGAACAAAAATGGCCGTTGCATTGTGTTCCTGGTGTTTTGTTAATGCACCACTTTATCTCCAGACTGCTCTAGCCCTGTGTCTATGCTTCCCAGTCTCATACACTGTCTCTTTTATTATTATTATTATACTGTACTTTTTTTATAACGTGCCATCGCTTTTCACAGTGCTGTCCATGGGTACAATTGGTACAAGTAAAAATACACCGTGCAATATAACTAAGTGACAATACAAAAAGTGACAAACAAATGCAGGAGGAGTTGAGGTCCCTATTCCCATAGGAACGTACAATCTAGATGGATAGGATAGTGAGAAGCAGGAGATCAGGACTGCACGGGAGAGAATGACGTTGATACAGAGTGAGATAATGGCATTTATTTGGTTGACTGTTAGGCTAAATTCCTTTAGGGAGTGTTTAAAGAAAAAAGATTAGGAGAACATCTGACAGCGTGGTGAAGTGCATTCTACAAAAGCTGGTGACACACGAGAAAAGTCCTGCAGTCTAGCATGGGACAAGGTGATAATAGAAGATGCAAGGAGCAGGGCATTGTTAGATCTTAGGGGGGTTCATGTTTTATATCTGTTTGCATACTCAAATGTGTCCCCATTCTGGATCCCATAAATCAAATGAAAGTGGTTTCTTCATCCCGAACTGGGCCTGTGCATAGCAGGATTCTCTGACGTTCCTGTGTTCTTGTCCAAATGTCAGCCAGGATTTTCCCTGGTCCAGCATTTTGTCTCATAATATCATCTCCGCCTGGTCTACCTTGGTAAAGCCGCAAAAATATAATTCAGGAGCTTCTGTAAGTGACGCAAATACATTACTGAGAAGAAATAACAGTGAGCTGTGGCATGGTCATTTCTCAGAACAAAACATGCTTCCATTAAACCTTGTTAACCAGAAGCTTTTTAGTGGTTTCTCTTCAGTCAAGTAAAAGGTCTAAGGAGTGAAGATTCGAGACCAAACTCATTATGTTTCCATTTCTCAGTGTTGCTGCCATTAACTTGAAAGCTAGGGTGGCAAACCATCTTTGATAATATATTTTAAGTGCATTTGTTTATTTGAAAGCAACTATGATTCCTTTTTTTTATGTACAGTAAGTGGACAGAAAAGGAGCCTTACTGACCACAAATGAAATCAGAACACTCGAAGACCTGGTGAATATTTCCGTACAGACCTTTTCACTGTGTTTACGGCTTCCATCATTGCATTAAGAATTCGCATTTACAGATTGAAATGTCAACACCAATGTATCATCTTTCATTGCTATGGGGCTTGAAAAGCATCAATAGCAGACGGTGTGGAGCTTGAAGAATTGTAACAAATTATATGCATTAAACACTAAGTGCAGGAAACGTTTAAACAGAGTAGAGGCATTTTATTCAAGTGAGCAATATGATAATATTAGATCTAAATATTATAGCTGAGTAAAAAAGGCATTCGGGCTAAATAGCAGTTAGAGCAGCGGATTAAAGGCAACAGTTCGGGGTGATTACCCATGTTTTAAAAGACTATTGTATATATCTTTGCTGATTTCTCCACCCATGATACATTTACAGAGAAACTTTCCTAAACGACAATACAACCTTGGTAAGGCGTATATTTCTTTGTCTTATTTTGTGTTTATTCAATCTTTATTCCAGTGCTGTGGTATATTGACAATTGATTAATTTTGAATATACATGTATACGCATACACATGAGCAAAATAAATTATGCATTTGTCATAAATGCAACATGGAATCAATGCACTGGTCTGTATTTATATTTGCTTTGATGTAAAAAATTAAACAGGACATAATCTCCTCTTGTTAGTATTGGGGATGTGGTCTGTCCGGAAAATGTATTCGGCTTGAATTGAATAGGATGAATCTGTATCTAAGCTTTGTGTTTTCTGAGCATTTTAATGAGATATCATCCATCTTCACCTTTTTTTAACTTTCTACCTATTGTTGCATCTCAATTCTAAAAGAAAATGGTAGTTTACTGTGTGCATAGCTTCTTTTTTGGCGTCACTCTCTTTTACTAGCGTGTAGGCAAGTGTAATTCGTTTCGGTACGAGTTTAAATTTGGCCGAATTTCGTTAATTCGGACATTCGGATGCTTCCGAATGTCCAAATTGCCGAATTTCCAAAGTGCCGAAGTGCCGAATTTCGGAAGTGCCGAACAGAACCGTATTGCCGAAGTCCCAAATTGCCCAAGTTCCAAAGTGCTGAACCAAACCGAATTGCCAAAGTGCCGAATTTCGGAAGTGCTTCGGATTTCTGAAAAGTGGCAAAACAGGAGAGGGAGGGAAAATTAAGGGAATGATGACAGGAATCTAGCCCTACGCCTAACCCTTACCCCAACCTTCCTCTAACCCTTTCCCTAACCCTACCACTAACCCTAACCCTAGTAGGATTAGGGGTTAAGGGTAGAGGTAGGGTTAGGGGTAGAGGTAGAGGCAGGGTTAGGGTTAGGGTTAGGGGTAGAGGTAGGGGCAGAGTTAGAATAAGGGGTAGAGCTAGGGTTAGGGTTAGGGGTAGGTAATTGCCGAAGTCCTGAATTCCCGAAGTGCCGAAGTCCCAAATTTCAGAAGTGCCTAGGCGAAACGAAGTGACGAAGTCCCGAATTTCGGCAGTGCCAAACCGAACCAAATTTTTTTGCCCATGCACATCCCTACTAGCTTGGCTTGTAATATGTTTGGCAACAAATTTGGGGAAAAAAATTTTTTTTCTTCAAATCTAATAAACTAAATTTATTAAATATAGATATAGATATAGATATAGATATAGATAGATATAAATATGTATATATATAGATATAGATATAGTAGAAAGGACCACACTCCAAGGTTTTTGTGATAATTTTCAAACAAAATGTTACTTTTATTTAATCCATATTTTAATCCAAACGTTTCAGCCCCCACATGAAGCTTTCATCAGGTCCTGATTCATCTTGTCCTGATGAAAGTTCCATGTGTGGGCTGAAACGTTGATGTTACAAAACTGTTACAAACACGGATTATGTTGGCTCTTTTGTGATGCTATGGCTTTGGTACTTGAATTCTGCACCTGTCAGGGTACCTGAAGTCTCTACCTCTGAGAGAGGTAGAGACTTAGTCGTTTATCCGTCTAGACGAGCCGTTTCCTCCGTTCCTCGCGGTCCATCCGGTCACTTAAACGCTGGCCGCGAGGGATCCGCTTCCTTTTCTAACATGACGCTCGGTACGTGACGTCATGACGCCAATCCCGAGCGACCTGTCACTCAATTGTCCGATATCAAATCAGGACTCGTCGGAGGCGTGTCTACTCTCCGGAGTCAGGGTATTTAAGCTTGCTTCTCTCATCAGCTCATTGCCCTGTCGTGGTTCTAGCTTGTCTAGTCACTCAGTGCTCTTGTATTCTAGTATTCTCTTTGGTTCTGACCCGGCTTGTTGTACTACTCTGCTTATCTCTGTTATCCCTTTGACCCGGCTTGTCTCTCGCTTACCTGTCTTCTCGTACCCTCGACCTCGGCTTGTCTCTGACCATTCTCTATTATTCTCTGTATGTTAGTCCGGCCATTCTAAGGTCCGGTATACGTACCTTTCTACTGTTTGTACTCTGCGTGTTGGATCCCTGTCCCGATCCTGACATTACGACAGGGCCAATGGATCCTGCAGGTACAAACAGTCAGCTTGGTTCTTCCGATCCCAGGTTTGACACCATGGAACACAGGATGGATCAGATGGCACTAGCACTACAGGCGCTATTGTCTCGTGCTAGCAACCCACCAGAGGAGACACGTACTCCTTCGATTTCTCCTGTAAGTTCAGGTCTAGAGGTAGCCACTGTAGGTGCTTCTTCCCGTATTACCCCACCAGTACGTTATGGCGGTTCCCCTGAGAAGTGTTGTGGCTTTTTGAACCAGATCAGCATCCATTTCGAATTACAACCCCGCTCCTATCCTACAGATAGAGCGAAGGTTGGATTTATTATTACGTTACTCATTGAGAAAGCTCTGAGATGGGCCAATCCTTTATGGGAGAATGATAACCCGTTAGTCTATAATTATAATGCCTTTGTAGCTGCTTTTAGAAGAACTTTTGACCCCCCTGGTAGAAAGGTCAATGCAGCTAGATTACTGTTGCGCCTTAGACAGGAAAATCGAACACTTGTGGATTATGCACTAGAGTTCAGGTCCTTGGCGGCAGAAGTTAAGTGGAACGAACAGGCTTATATAGATGTATTTTTGAATGGGTTATCAGATGTAATCCTTGACGAGGTCGCTACTAGAGAGCTCCCTGAGAATTTGGAGGATTTAATTTCCTTTATCTCTCGCATTGATGAACGCTTAAGAGAGAGGCAGAACACTCGAGATAGGACCCGTAGACCCTCCTTTAAACTAGCTCCTGCATTTCAAAATTCTGAGATCGAAACCTTACGTTTTCCAGAGCCTATGCAGATAGGTAATACTCACCTCACAGAGGAGGAGAGACAGTACAGGAGAAGGGAGGGTTTATGTATGTACTGTGGAGTCAGAGGTCACTTACGCCTAAATTGTCCTAATCGTTCGGGAAACGCTCGCACCTAAGTTTCTCTAGAGGACAGGCCTTGGGTGTATCTATTTTGTCCTCTATTCACAATTATAAAGATCACAGGCTTCTGTTACCCGTTTCTTTGACTTGGGAGAAGGGAGTATTAAAAACCATGGCTTTGATCGATTCTGGAGCTGCTGAGAGCTTTATCGACCAAGTTTTTGTTACCAAGCATGCTATCCCATCCCAGTTAAGGGAGACACCCCTGGCCGTTGAGGCCATAGATGGTAGACCTTTACTTGAGCCTGTTATTTTCCGTGAGACCATACCTGTTAATTTAACTGTTGGTATCTTACATGAGGAAGACCTATCTCTATTGATTATTTCCTCTCCTTCTATTCCCATAGTCCTGGGGTACTCCTGGTTAAAGAGACATAACCCTATCATTGATTGGGAGTTAGGGGAGATAGTCTCATGGGGTCAGAATTGTCAAGAGAAATGTTTGCGGAGGGTCTCGCCTCTTTGCCTAGCTAACACGTCGGCTAATTCCTCCAACCCTACAGAGACACAAATACCGCCTCAGTACCTGGATTTAAAGGCAGTATTTGATAAAAAGAGAGCCGATACCTTACCTCCACACAGGTCCTTTGATTGCAAGATTAACCTACTCCCTGGTACCATGCCTCCCAGGGGTCATGTATATCCGTTATCTACTCAAGAGAACTCAGTTCTAGAGGAGTATATTCACGAGAATTTAGACAAGGGATTCATTAGGAGATCCTCCTCTCCTGCCGGGGCTGGATTTTTTTTTTGTTAAAAAGAAGGATGGTACACTAAGACCTTGTATTGATTATCGAGGTTTGAACAAGATAACCATTAGGAATGCTTATCCCATCCCTTTGATTACCGAACTCTTTGATCGTTTAAAGGGTTCTAAAATTTTCACCAAGTTAGATCTCAGAGGGGCATATAACTTGGTGAGAATCCAGCAGGGACACGAGTGGATGACGGCGTTCAATACTCGATATGGTCACTATGAATATACAGTAATGCCTTTTGGGTTATGTAATGCACCGGCTGTATTCCAGGATCTGATAAATGAGGTTCTTAGGGAATTTCAGCATGATTGTGTTATTGTATACCTGGATGATATACTCATACATTCTAGAGAGATTGAGACTCACCACAAACAAGTCAGAAGGGTTTTGCACAAACTTCTTCAACATGGCCTGTACTGCAAATTGGAGAAATGTAGCTTCGATCAATCCCAAGTAAACTTCCTTGGTTATGTGATCTCTGGGGAGGGATTTAAGATGGACCCGGATAAACTCCAGTCCATTCTAGATTGGCCTTTACCAAAGGGTCTCAAGGCCGTTCAGAGATTTATTGGATTCTCCAATTATTATAGGCACTTTATTAAGGGATATTCTTCTATTATTGCGCCTATCACCAATATGACCAAACAGGGGGCTGATACTAAGAATTGGTCTACGGAAGCTCTCCTTGCTTTCAAAACTCTCAAGGAGCTTTTTGCTTCCGCTCCAATTTTAGTTCACCCTGATACTACTCTGCCTTTCCTACTTGAGGTAGACGCCTCAGAGACTGGTATAGGTGCTATCCTATCTCAAAGGTTAGGTGTGGATAAACCGTTACATCCATGTGGATTTTTTTCTAAAAAATTATCTGGTGCTGAGAGCAGATATGACATTGGTGACAGAGAACTACTAGCTGTTATCAAGGCTTTAAAAGAATGGAGACATTTATTGGAAGGGACATTACATCCTGTTACTATTTTAACGGACCACAAGAACTTGTCCTATATTGGAGAGGCCAAGCGATTGTCTTCCAGGCAAGCTCGTTGGTCGTTATTCCTCACCCATTTCAATTACGTTCTCACTTATAGGCCTGGTTCGAAGAATTCTAAAGCCGATGCTCTATCTCGCCAATATGAACCTTCTGCTTCATCTGAACCGGTTCTGTCCTCTATTGTACCTAAATGCAATATTATTGCTAACACAAGTCTCAAAATCCATTCTCCGTTGCTTGCCCAGATCATGAAGTCACAACATCTGGCACCTGGACAGACTCCTGAGGGAAGAGACTTTGTTCCTCCTGAACTCCAACTGGAGCTCTTACAGTGTTTCAACGAAAGTAAGGTGGCTGGTCATCCTGGCATTCGCAAGACATATTCCCTGATCTCCAAGGATTTCTGGTGGCCTTCCTTACGAAAGGATATTAAGGAGTTCATCGGAGCTTGTGAGATTTGTACCAAGACTAAACAGCCTCATACATCTCCATGTGGTCTATTACACCCCTTGGACATTCCAGAGAAACCATGGTCCTGTTTGACCATGGACTTTATTGTGGATTTACCTGCTTCCAAGAGACAGACTGTTATTCTCACGGTGGTTGATAGATTCACTAAGATGGCTCATTTTGTGCCGTTACCTAAACTCCCGACTTCTCCTGAATTGGCGGAGATTTTCGCGAGAGAGGTTTTTCGCTTACATGGGATACCTTCTGAAATTGTTTCTGATAGAGGCTCTCAATTTGTCTCACGATTCTGGAGATCCTTCTGTTCTCAATTAGGCATCAAATTGAACTTTTCCTCTGCCTATCACCCTCAGTCTAACGGAGCTGCTGAACGTACCAATCAAAAGATTGAACAATATCTGCGCTGCTTTGTTTCCGAACACCAGGACGATTGGGTCGGTTTGATTCCTTGGGCGGAGTTCGCACACAATAATCTCGTTTGTGATTCTACTCGTTCTAGCCCCTTCTTCATGAACTATGGCTTTCATCCTTCCATTTTTCCTTCGGTCTCTTCTTCCCAAGGAGTACCGTCGGTTGATGATCATGTCGCCAATCTGAAGAAGTTGTGGGATCAGACTCGTCAAATTCTCCTGCATAATTCTATGTTGTTCAAAAAACACGCTGATAAGCACAGAAGGGCGGCTCCAGTTTTTGTCCCTGGGGATAGAGTATGGCTGAGTACTAAGAACATTCGTTTAAAAGTCCCCTCTATGAAGTTTGCTCCTCGTTACATAGGTCCTTACAGGGTTCTGACTCGTATCAACCCGGTTGCGTATCGCCTAGCTCTGCCATCTGCCTTACGCATCCCCAACTCCTTTCATGTGTCTTTGCTGAAACCGCTAATTTGCAACAGATTTTCCTCTACGGTTTCCTCACCTCGTTCGGTTCAGGTGGAGGGTCAGGAGGAATACGAGGTCAACTCCATTATCGATTCCCGAGTCTCCCGGGGGAAGCTACAATATCTGGTCAACTGGAAGGGATATGGTCCTGAGGAGAGGAGTTGGGTACCCCAAGAGGATGTTCATGCCCCTCACTCCCGCTTTCCATCTCGTCCCGGTTCCTTCCGCCCGGTGGGCGTATCTGAGAGGGGGGGTACTGTCAGGGTACCTGAAGTCTCTACCTCTGAGAGAGGTAGAGACTTAGTCGTTTATCCGTCTAGACGAGCCGTTTCCTCCGTTCCTCGCGGTCCATCCGGTCACTTAAACGCTGGCCGCGAGGGATCCGCTTCCTTTTCTAACATGACGCTCGGTACGTGACGTCATGACGCCAATCCCGAGCGAACTGTCACTCAATTGTCCGATATCAAATCAGGACTCGTCGGAGGCGTGTCTACTCTCCGGAGTCAGGGTATTTAAGCTTGCTTCTCTCATCAGCTCATTGCCCTGTCATGGTTCTAGCTTGTCTAGTCACTCAGTGCTCTTGTATTCTAGTATTCTCTTTGGTTCTGACCCGGCTTGTTGTACTACTCTGCTTATCTCTGTTATCCCTTTGACCCGGCTTGTCTCTCGCTTACCTGTCTTCTCGTTCCCTCGACCTCGGCTTGTCTCTGACCATTCTCTATTATTCTCTGTACGTTAGTCCGGCCATTCTAAGGTCCGGTATACGTACCTTTCTTCTGTTTGTACTCTGCGTGTTGGATCCCTGTCCCGATCCTGACAGCACCCTCTCCCAAATGGATTATATACACCAGTTCGTTAAACGAACAACAGACCACCCGGCTCCTGGCGTGTGCCGCCACTAAACCCCGGTCACCTCTAAAACTACCGAACGGTCGACCACCCGGCTGGTAGAGTGTGCGACCAATTGATCACCCAGGGAGTTGCGGTTTGCGGTTAACCGCAGGCTAATTGACGGCCCCAGGATATATCCGTTCGTGCCTTTTCTCCCGATGGTTAAACTACCGAAAGGGTCACGAACGGGGACCACCTTCAACCTGCCGTGGGGCCTCAATTAGAATGTGGAATGTTGTGGTTAACCGCAGGTTAAGTGCCCCCTTCACGGCGGGCTAAATTCGTATCCCGAACAGCGACGACATCCAGCAAATTCAAATGATACATTGTATTCTCATTGGTTGATCCCTTGTGTTATCCCTGTATCCCATCAGGTCCAGAGGGGGCTGTCCCTGGACCTGAGATTTTGCATAAATATCGATCCCTGTGTGCCATTAAAGACAGTTCTTGTTTGACCTTCAAATCGCAGCCTCGACTCGTTTTGTGAGTATCCTAGCTGTACAATAGCTAGTGGGATTGTTCTACACTTGCAGGATCCTTCTGGATGTCGAGCTAAAGCGGCTTCTCTCTCTCTCTCCAAGCTGGGATCCAGACTATCCAAGCGGTCCAGCTTCCAGCTAGCCTGGGAGTAACCGTAACAGTTGACTTTTATGTGGATGAAATAAAAGTTAAATTTTATTTGAAAACTATCACAAAGACCTTGGAGTGATGTCCTTTCTACTATATCTACATGATTTTGCCAGACCTGCACCGGGCATAAGCATTTAACCAGAAGTGCAAGCCCTTGTTACTATATATATTTAGCATAACAGGAAGATTGACAGTAGCAAGAAGCAAATCACGTACTGGATAACTTGGTTAACCAGGTTATATAATAACTTGGGTTGAAACCAACTCAACCAGGTTCAAACTTTCATCCAAGGCTGTTATCAAAATTCATGGGGCCCCTCACAAACCCACTGGCTGGGCCCTCTGATACACTCCCAGATTCACACAGGCTCCCAGACAGAGATACACACTCACATACTCCCCCTGGTGGTTACCTTAAACTAGTATACCATAATAGTAATGTTTTATAAGCCCAGTAAATGTTATTTAACCCCAGTAAATACTCTCAGTTAAAGTTATTGTCTATATAGCAGATCATGAATTATATACATATTTATTACAATGTTATAGTGAATTTTAAGGAGAAGGGGTCTTGTTACCAAGCTTCAGGCATTATTTTACTTGCACTGATATTTGATCCACAGATAAGGTTTTTGGATCAGGTAAAAACAAAATGCGATAGTGACAGCTATAGTTTTATGCAAATATTTCAGAACCCCTGGCAAAGTAACATTTTGTTGATTTTCCAAGTAAAAAGAAGTTGGCGGAGGCGGGGCCTAATAGCTGACCAAGATGGTCGCAGGTAGCTGTAGTTCCGGTGGGTGGAAACTTGTTTACCAAGCCTAATCCTGGACAGTAATCTTATATTTTTGGATATTACCTAGATACACCCCACCGTGTGTTGGGCCAGCTTTGGCTCTATTCTGGTTGACACAGCTCTTGAGAGAGCTTTCTGCAGCCTACAGGCATACTAGAGGCTGGGAAGGCGGCCCGTGTATACACTCACCCATTCTTGAGTTCTGTCCCCGCCCCAGACCGGTGGGGGTTATCCCAATCCTCACTGGCTCTCACTTGTGGCCTGTTGTGAGAGGCATTGTTACCAGCTGCCATAACAGAGGTGGAAGCCTACAGTTAAGATGACCGACCCACCACAGCCTCCTGGTCTGCAATGCATCAAACAACCCTCCGGATGTGATTACCCGATTCTGCAGGTCTTCTATAGGGTGTGTGCACAGTTCTGGGCAAAGCTGAGGGCCCGCGTACTCACCATATCTCCTTTTAACAATGACACAGTCTCCCGGACCTGGCCAGCGGTCTTGTGATACATGGCAGGGCCTCACCAGAGTGGGACATCGCCATACAAGAGATTGCCACGGCTGACGCATACCTGCAGAAGCTGCGGGGTGAAGAGGGAGGCGGGAGCCACAGCTGAAACAAGCTCGCAATATACAGTCTGCTATACCCAGAGGACTCCAACCTTCCAAATACACACCTCACGGTCAGAGGGTTCCCACTTATCGAGGCCCACTGCATGAATCGAAGGGGACCTGGAGTCCTGTACACTGAGGCATGACGCAGAGCCGCATCCGCAGAGTCCACGGCAAGTTGGACTCCAGACTTCATCTGGACACTGCATCCCACACGCAGGCGGCATCGGCTGAACCATTCTTGGCACCATCACATGTACACCTAGCAGCAGTATATCACATGTTTCCTGCTGGCATACTCCTTTTCATTTATTTTATTATTATTCTTACATGTCCATAACCAGCACTATCCTCTAGCACAGTGATGGCGAACCTTTTTGAGCCCGAGTGCCCAAACCACAATACATGCAAACTTTTTTTTCCCTCAAAGTGCCAACACGGCAATTAAACCTGAATACTGAGGTTTAAGTTTAGAAAAAACAACTCGTACAGTTGTCTGAACTAATTAACAACTTTTGTTTTAAAAGAAGAACACAACAGAGAGTTCAATGATACAAATTTTAAATAATGATATAAATAGATAAAATTAAGCTTATATTTATTAGTATCTCCAACAAATGCAATGCATACACACAGACTGCTGAACACATTCTCACACCGTCCGCTAAACACATTCTCACACCGTCCGCTAAACACATACACACACCGTCCGCTAAACACATACACACACCGTCCGCTAAATACATACACACACACCATCTGCTAAATACATACACACACACCATCCGCTAAATACATACACACACACACCGTCCGCTAAATACATACACACACACACCGTCCGCTAAATACACACTCACCATTCGCTAAATACAAAAACACACAGTCCGCAAAATACACACACAGTCCGCTGAGTACACATACAGACAGACTGCTGAATATACACACATACTGCATTGGGGTGCAGTGTATGTGTTTGTGTGTAAGGGTGTGGAGTGGTGTGTGTGTGTGTTTGTGTGTGGGGGTGCTGTGTGTGTGGGCGGGTACGGTTGCTGTGTGTAGGGGGTATGGGTGCTGTGTGGGGGTACGGGTGCTGTGGGGGGTAGGGGCACTGTAGGGGTAAGGGGTGCTGTAGGGGTAAGTGGTGCTGTGGGTGGTAGGGGTGCTTTGGGGTTAAGGGGTGCTGTGGGTGGTAGGGGTACTGTGGGGGTACAGGGTGCTGTGTGGGGAAGGGGTGCTGTGGGTGGTAGGGGTGCTGTGGGGGTAAGGGGTGCTGTGGGGGGTAGGGGTGCTGTGGGAGTAAGGGATGCTGTGGGTGGTAGGGGTGCTGTGGGGGTAAGGGGTGCTGTGGGTGGTAGGGGTGCTGTGGAGTAAGGGGTGCTTTGGGGTTAAGGGGTGCTGTGGGTGGTAGGGGTACTGTGGGGGTACAGGGTGCTGTGTGGGGAAGGGGTGCTGTGGGTGGTAGGGGTGCTGTGGGGGTAAGGGGTGCTGTGGGGGGTAGGGGTGCTGTGGGAGTAAGGGATGCTGTGGGTGGTAGGGGTGCTGTGGGGGTAAGGGGTGCTGTGGGTGGTAGGGGTGCTGTGGAGTAAGGGGTGCTGTGGGGGTAAAGGGTGCTGTGGGTGGTAGGGGTAAAAATACAAAACAAAAGATATATTAGTACTGTATCCCCCCCTCCCTTCCTCTTACCTTTGGTGAAGGAGGGGGGGGGGGGACACAGCCATCCCTGGTGGTCCGGTGGTAAGTTTGTTTCTGGCAGCTATGAAGCAGCTCCCCTGTCCTCCTGCGCGATGATGTGTGGAGCGTTGCCATGGTAACGCGCGGCAACGCTCCACACAGCATCGCGCGGGAGGACAGGGGAGCTGCTTCCTAGAGCCCTCCCCCTGCCTCCCGACCCGGAAGCAGAGTAGGCGCCTGCCGTTTCGGGCAGGCAGGTGCCTACTCTGCAGACAGCCGGCGGCCCGCTCTCCCGGTGACCTATGGCCGCATGCCAACAGAGCGGGCCCGGCATGCCACAGGTTTGCCATCACTGCTCTAGCATAACATGCTTCAATATAAGTCATAAACTACTATTATTTTGTGACTATTTGTTTTAATCTTGCCACTGCAAGTGTCAGCCTTCTTTCCTCAAAGGGGTTAACATAAATTTGGATAGTTGAGTATGACTGTTTGATAGTGTGACCCAGTGGTTATTATCACCTGCAACCCTTACATCTATATGCTATCCCGCATGTCTACAAGTATCTTCTGTTTATTGATGTGACATGTAGGCTCACGATTTAATCTTGTTTTTTCCCTCTATAACAAAAAAAGTACAATGTTCTTGATGCCATACTAATGTTATCAAATGTCTAAAAATCTGTTTACACCAGCTGTTGTATTCTTAGCAATTCTTACCTATGCACAAATAAAATAAAGAATTTATAAAAAAAAAAAAAGAACTTGGCATTCACTCGCCAGCAAATTTTAACTCTGCATATTTTTGCATAATTTTTATGTACTAATTATCAACCTTGAGATTTCCAATAATATTTAGTAAGGAATATATCAAATTTCATGTGAAGTCCATTCCAAAATCTTATGTGTGCTAATGAGAAAAGTCATTGCCAGACAGTGCCAGGCTGTAATTAAAATACCTGCTTGAGAAGATTAATAAATTAAAGGTGGGGGGGCATGGCTGACTGCTGAGCAATAAGGCTGCATAAGAAATTGCTCCGGTAATGAGCTCCATAACAAGCATGTAACACAGCCTGCAATCCACACGGAATACCCTGACAAAACAAGATGTGATACCACAAAGCAAAGAAATCCGCGTCAGAAGCTGAAAAATTTAATTTCTTTGCCCAAAAGGGTCCCGTGGCATTTCAGGCCTCGCTGCTTGAAATCCAAGATGGCCATGGAGACTCAGATGCGAGCCTCTCGACCCCCACGACGGTGCACATACATAACGAACCTGCCATATACAATACCAAAGAATTTTTGGCACAAGCGATGGACGCTCTGTCTAATAAGTTGATTGCTTCATGGCAACACACGGCAGATGCCCTCAGGAAGGATACGCAGGAGTTAGGCACTCGCACTTCCCACGTGGAAAACAAGATGGGGGAATATGCGACTGCACATAATGACATGTCCAACCATGTCCAGAGCCCAGAACACAAGATTGAGCTTTTGAAAACCAGGATGGCAGACTTGGAAGACAGGGCAAGAAGATGCACCACCCATACCTTCCTATCGAGATAAATATAGTACTCACCATGGTAGTTGATTAATGCATTCTTCTGAGACGATCACATGAATCCGACAGCTGTGACCATGGCACTAACCATGTTACATACACCTTATGAACGAGCTATATTACAATACTCCGCAAGGAGTGACTTACCTTTACGTCTCCCCCCCACCCCTCCGCCTACTCCATGTTTACACCTTTCCCTCACCCTTACTAAGGGGAGACGTAAAGGTAAGTCACTCCTTGCGGAGTATTGTAATAGAGCTCATTCATAAGGTGTTGCTATTGTTATGATACCACTTATCTGCATATAGAAACCGCTGGTGTAGTGTTCGTACAGCATGTACAATAGAGAACCATATATTGTTACCTTGTGTACCTTATGATGACTAATTCTGTTTCAAACTATGTCATATTCATGTATTCCTGTACACCGGTATTGAAAATTGCAAATAAAAATTAATTAATTAATTAATTAAAGGTGAGTTAACAGGCTGGGATGGAGTGAAGGTGTGGGCTCTATGCTCATACTCGCAATAAGTTGGCTCACAGGGTTAGCATAGTAGAAAAGCACAGACCTGCAATGGGCATGGTCAAAACATAGGGACACCCCAAGCGGTATAAGCACTTTAGCTCGCTGTATTAGTTATAGTGCCAGGAGTGTCCTAGCATCTTCCTCCTCATTATAAGTTGTTAAATCATTTTTGAAAGGTTTGACTTCTTACCTGAAGTCCACAAGGCACTGCTCCCTGTCTCCATTACTAATGTCAGAGATGTGGAAGTTCCAAAGCAGGAACTTTCGTTAGCTCTCCTGAGCTGCATCCTGCAATCCAGAACTTAGTTGGTTGGTTGAGTACATCAGCTAATCCCTCTCAGCCAATGAGTTAAGCCATGCACTGCAGGTCACTGCTCATAAAATCTAACAGAAGTTCATACTAGAAATGTTCAGCTCTCCTGTGTTAGTAGTGGAGGCAGGGAGCAGCACTTAAAAGTATTGGTTTGACTACTTACAATGGGAGGCACCTGAGCACTCCTGGCACTACAGCGAGCTGTGATGGTAAAGCTTCTTGGAGTGTGCCTTTAAATACTGCGATCGACTTACTGAGTTTTAAAATTATTGACACTGGAACAAAACAGTAGTTTTGCGGCATTTATGAGAATGTGCATTATGCAGGCAATAACAACCGCAACACTAGTAACAATGCTGCTAATTGGGAAGGGAATGTAAATTTAGGGAGATTAGGGGGTAGGAATGGGGGATCTGTATCATTAGGTTAGGGAGGATTGGAGTTTTTGGGGCACCTGCCTTTATGATGTTGTGAACTGCAACCTGCATGATTCTCTCAAGAACATTTCTCCCAATCTCTAAAAATTCCCAAATGATACCATACTAGTTTTAAGTCAGCAACAATATCAAGCTGCTATAATGATGGCATTTTTTAAAGTTAACTTTGAAATGTCCTGCAGGCATACTAGAACCTTTAAATGTCTATTT
Source organism: Pelobates fuscus (assembly GCF_036172605.1). Taxonomy (NCBI): domain Eukaryota; kingdom Metazoa; phylum Chordata; class Amphibia; order Anura; family Pelobatidae; genus Pelobates; species Pelobates fuscus. Next base: position 28,519,892 of record NC_086324.1, on the reverse strand, counting down.
TTTTTACATTTAATTCTCCAAATCAATACTGGGTATAAAGTGAAACAATGTCCTACAAAGGGGTAGAACGTGGAATAATTTCTCATTCCATGCTAATAATGGATACAAATCAAAGTTAGAGTTTGATTTATATATAAATTTAAAAGATTGCATTACATTCTATTTCTAAAAATCTCATATTTACTTGGATATTAGTCACACGTAGATAAAACAAAAAAGCATGACATCAATGTTTTGCTTACAATGCTTTGCTACTGTCACTTTAACTCAAATTCTTTATAGAAAAAAAAAAATAAGTTTAAGCCCATCATGTCCCTCTAGGATTCTTTGTTGAATCATTTCATTCCAAGAAATGGTGACAATGCAATTCTACGACTTGCTTTGACGGATTGTCAGCAAAGTCACGGTACAGAGGCTGCGTTCTGCACGAAAGATGCTACGAAAATATGAACCTAGTCCATGTGTGAGCTGAATAAACCTAAATTGATTTATTAAGATCTGGTCATTGTGTTTTGTAAGTATAAATGGTTATTCACTAAAGTGACAAGGTGAATTCAAAGGGAATGTCAAACTTAAGGTTAAAATAACCCAACTGGGTAAATTCTCTAAGTCAGCTATATTGACTTCTCTGTTCTTAAATTAGAAATTCACTTTGAATTCTAACTTTGGTAAATAATCCCAATGGTATATATAGCGTATCTTAGAGACAAATCCCAGGCACTTTTAAATACTTTGTTTGTTATGACACCGTGAAATTATAAATTGCACTAGTAATATTTCTAGAGTGCAACCTTTTATAATTAAAGATTTAATAACTTTGCATAACTATATGAAAGGGTTATTCTAAAACAAAAAGGGGACTTGCGAAGCAAAATTATAATCAGAGGTTGACTATAATTATTATTTTTGTTTAAATGACAGCAATTAAAATCAGTAACAGAGAGAGGGTCCCAGCCCTCCAATAACTTCAGGCACGTTTATTAGAACTTGCGGGACATTGCAGCGTTTTGACCCAGGATAGGGTCTTTGTCAAGATACTTCACACCAAGAATGTGCATAATTACAATCAAACAATTATGTGATCAATAAATAATCAATTATCTATAATTATCAATTAAAATCTATGAAAACCAAATGAAACTAAATTATTTAACATGGGGGGAAATAATCTTAAATGATATAACAAAATCTATAATCAAAATATAATGATAAAAAATTATTTCTGACAGGTGCGCTACCTGTCATTAGTATTTTCCATAGTCACATACCCGTACCCTATCCAGGCATCCCAACCCTTCCATCATTTCCAATTTAAAAGTTTGCAGATAAACACTACTTACCTGTATCTAATGTATATGTGCAGCTCACAAATTCTATAATATAGACATTAGCCTTAATCCCAGTATATTCTCACGAGCGGCTCCCTTCCTATGGAATAGCCTGCCTACTGCCATCAGACTCTCCCCTAGTCTTCAATCATTTAAGAAGTGCCTTAAAACCCATCTCTTTAGGAAAGCTTATGGCCTCCCAGAGTAACCTCTACCTCACATACCTGTATCTTGCTCTCTCCTAAAGGGCAGCTCTCTACTCTCTCCTCCAGCTCTGCTTCACTCCCACCTTATTTGATTGCTATTTCCTATCCTAATGTGTTTTACACCCCACCTCCTATAGACTGTAAGCACGTTTGAGCAGGGTTCTCTTCAACCTTCCTGTAAGTTTTCTTGTAATTGTCCTATTTATAGTTAAATCCCCCCTCTCATAATATTGTAAAGCGCTACGGAATCTGTTGGCGCTATATAAATGGCAATAATAATATATTGTTTACCAGCCATTCACGGTCACACCTTCTGGTGATGCTGGAACGATACTGAAAATATAAGCGTCATTGTAACAGCGTTAACGTTTTCTATTTCTGTAAAGTAGTCTATTGGCAATACTCTGCATGCTTCTGGATTTTGACTGGACTTGTTCAATTATTGCTCTGTCATGTGAAATTTGAGACCTGTCTTGTCATGATATTGCTTATTGAAATGAAACATGCCCTAGACAGCAATGTCCCATTGTACTTGTACAAAACTGCAAGGGGACTTGCAAATTTTAGGCCAAAATAAAAGTGTTAAACTAAAGCTGGGTTGGACGGGTTTGCCCTATAATGGGTGATTCTATTGTGATTGTATTGTAATTCAGCACAATTAATGATTTAGAGAACAAGCTAAGAATAAAAGAATCAGTAGAAGCCCAGCTTTCTGCACACAGCATAGTTCAGGCAGAGCGTGGGTCAGTTGTGGCTTAAAGGGAATCTCCAGTGCCAGGAAAACAATCAGTTTTCCTGGCACTGGAGGTTCCCTCTCCCTCCCACCCACCAATCCCCGGTTACTGAAGGGGTGAAAACCCCTTCAGTCACTTACCTGAGGCAGCGACGATGTTCCTCGTCGCTGTCTCCTCCTCCGCGCCGCTCCTCCTTCTTACTCCGTCGGCCGGTGGGCGAGACTGATCCTGCCCACCAGCCGAGGAGACCTAATGCGCATGCGCGGCAATGCCGCGCATGCGCATTAGGTCTCCCCATAGGAAAGCATTGAAAACAAATTTCAATGCTTTCCTATGGGGATTTGAACGACGCTGGTGGTCCTCACACAGCGTGAGGACATCCAGCGACACTCCAGCACAGATAATCTGTGCTATGAAGGAGGAAGTGACCTCTAGTGGCTGTCTAGTAGACAGCCACTAGAGGTGGAGTTAACCCTGCAAGGTAATTATTGCAGTTTATAAAAAACTGCAACAATTACACTTGCAGGGTTAAGAGTAGTGGGAGTTGGCACCCAGACCACTCCAATGGGCAGAAGTGGTCTGGGTGCCTGGAGTGTCCCTTTAAAGGGACACTCAACGCACATAAAGCAGCTTGTGTATTCCTCATAATTGCAGTTTATAAAAGTTCTATTTGAAATCGGCACATTTATTAGTAATGTCAGACACCTCTCTGGCTGTCTATAAAACAGCCGGGGAGGGTTTCTTCCTGATTCCGCTAGCTCCACAGAGGTTATGGAAGGGGCAGGTGGGCTCTGCTAGAGTATGCGTGCCTTACACGCTAAGGACAGAGCCCACGTCAACCATGTCCATGGACATCTTGACCTTCAGCCTAGATAACGTAGGCTTAAAGTTGCAAGTGCACACTTGTGCACACTTGAAGCTCAAAATCAGTTCTCAATGAGAAAATTCTGATTAGACTTTTCCCCAGCAAAGACGCTAGTGGAAAAGGGAAAAGGCTTGCAAAGGATGCAGACCACAGATCTGCAGCTTTTGCAAGAGTTTTTAAAAAAATATATATATATATTCAATGAACAAATGTAGCAATAAACGCATGCATGGTTACACTGGGGGTATATCTACTAAAAACAAATTACAAATCCTATTGCAGTGCTTTTTTAATCAGACAAGCAATAATTAGAGCAAGGCCTCTTAAGGTTCTAAACAAACTGTGATTTTGGGCAGTTCTCTTCTGATTTTCTTTAAACTTCATTGTATTTAGAACAAGCGAACTTGAATGAGCGAATAATCACTCTTTGTGCAATTTAATATCCTATGGATCAAGAATGAAGATCTGGGCATCATAATAGCATATAAAAGGTGATTATACAAATACAATGCCTCCCATAATAAAGAATTTGGAATTGTGTTGGGGAGCCTTTAACTTTTCATTTGATGAAGACAGTCAATGTCTCCTACTTCTAGACCTTGCTGTTATCATTTCTGGAACACTGTAACCTTTCTAAATAAAGCTGAATATTATCAGACGTTAATAGCGTGCATCTCAGCTTACTGATATACACAGATTTTGGGCCATTTATTGTATTCTGAATGATTTTCCACACACAATCCTATTATCGCACGTTTTCCATTTTTCACAAGATTTATTTAGTCATACAGCACTTTACAGCAATGCAATTAGCACTCTGCATATCACAGCTGACATCCTAATTCGCAAGCTCCTAGTCAAGTATGTTCTCCATGGACTTGGAAATGCATAATTTAAAGTGTTTTCCATTTATTTACTTTAAGAAAAAAATTAAAAGGGAACAATAAAACCATTATTCATAAATGAGACGGATAGTTAGATATTTAAAGAGGTGCTGTCACTTGTGGGGTGCTTAATTTTTTCAAAGACAACCACCCAGTTTACATGTCAGCTTGCATGCTAGCTCTTGGGTGGAGAGAAGCAAGGGAGAGATCCTTACCTCTCCCTCCTTGCACTGACATCTTCCAGTATTCAGCTAGTGACAATGAAGCCTCCAATATCAGCCTGACCATGTACATTCACACATTTAATGATACATATCAGCATGTTGGTATAATGAAAGAAATTTCCCTGCCTCGGGAAGTATCCCCAAGTAGGGCCAATAGTGTTTGAGATGGACGAGATGAACACGGGTCCAGTGGTTGGATTTTACAATAGTGTAAAACACAGAGGCTCTCGGAGAATGGCAACTCGGGAGTGAAGTACTAACAACAGCTCAAAAAGCAATTAAATATATCATTTATTAGTAATATGTACTGCTTTAGGAGATATTCTATGTAAAGATCAATGTTATGACAGGTTTATTTTACAGTGGTCTGTCATCGGCAAAATTTGTGCCATTATGCAGAATTTGAAAATTAAATATAGGAGAGGACACTTGCTTGATACCAAAAAATGTTTTTAGTTTATCAGTCTATCCACATTAAAAACTATTAGATAAACAGATGTCAGCGCATGACAACAAAAACATTATGATGACAAATCAGGAAAATATGGAGCATAACAGTAAAGGGCAGGCCAGGGAGGCAGGGGAACAATTATCTCCAGGTCCGTTAGCGTACAGAGTTTGTGGTTTGCAGCCTCATACCATTCTTCTATTTGGCTCATTGAGATACCCGTAGTCACTGTACTGCGCGGGTGAAGCGGCAGGCCGGAATTATGCAGAGTTTTGCTGGCTGTATGGGTTTGAGCTTTGATGGTGGACAGCTGTCTCAGTGTTACCCAGGAGTGGACTGATCACTGGAACATTTCCTGGTGGACTTACAGTACTAGGGCCTTTCATACTATGATGTGATGTTGCTGAAGGGGTTTATAAGTGACTACACATTGAGATTAAACAGCTCTCTTGACATTCATAACACATGCAGGTTGTCATTAATGGCAATGGAATCACAGGAAACAGAGTTTAGTTTTTCACTCAATTACACATATTTGTAAACGCGGTTGCGGGGATATATGGGGTGCAACTCCAGTGCTACAGGAGTGTGTACAGGGAGATGCTGGCATGGGTTCAGAGCCAGGAAAGAACATAAAAGTCTAATAAAGAGGAACCAAAAGAGAGTCGAGGATTCTCCCCCCATTCCCAATCAAATCAATACAATAACGTGCAAGACAGCCAACTAGCCACACAGAGAAGGTTTATAATAAATACGACACATTTAGTGCATTTCACCACTTTAAACTGATAACTTGTTACAGTAGGGAGATATTGCATTGAACAGATAGCAATCAAAGAATCCAGGAGCTAACCAATAAATAAGTAGCTGTGGCAAATATATATATAAGAAAACTTCTAATTTACACTATTTTTACACGGGTGGGGGCCGGAGAGGGGGAGGACAGTAGGTCCCCCCATCATTATCATTATGGCCCCCACCCGCCGCCCAGGGGTGGGGGCCGGAGAGGGGGAGGACAGTAGGTCCCCCCCTCATTATCTTTATGGCCCCCACCTGCCGCCCAGGGGTGGGGTCGGGGGGGGGAGGACAGTAGGTCCCCCCCCTCATTATAATTATGGCCCCCACCCACCGCCCAGGGGTGGGACCGGGGGGGGAAGGAGAGTAGGTCTCCTCCCCCCCCCCTTCAACCACTATTGTGGCCAGAAAGAGTCTCTGTGGGTTTTAAAATTCGCCTGCCTATTGAAGTCTATGGCGGTTCGCCCGGTTCGCGAACATTTGCGGAAGTTCGCGTTCGCGGTTCGCGAACCGAAAATTTTATGTTCGCGACATCACTACCAATTAGATGTTATAAAAATGCATTGAGCTCAAAATCTACATTCAGACCATGTTGGACTATAGTGTTAAGGGAAAAGATCCATTTGGCTTCAGCTTGGTCTAAATGTTTGTCTATGCTTCCTCCCCTCCAATTTATATTCACTTTTTCTTTTGCCATAAAGGTTAGTCCTGTTGGGTATGCCCCATGAATTTCTTTAAAATGTTTTGATAAATTATGAGTTAGTAAACCTTTCTTGATATTTCGAATGTGTTCTGAGATTCTAATTTTCAGGGATCTTTTAGTTCTTCCAATGTACTGTTTATGACATGGACACGTGATAAGGTATATCATTCCTGGAGTACTGCAATTCATGTTGGTCCTAATTTTATATTCTTGTAGATCATTCAATTATATGAATTTGGTGCTTGTCCTTTCAGCCGTGGGGTTGTTTCGACATCCAATATATTTTTGACATCTTGAAAAACCCCTTATGTCCTCTTTTTTCTGTTATTCTTAGATCTGATGGTAGGAGCTAGCATTAGTTTCAAGTTAGGTGCTCTTGTGTAAATGATCTGTGGTTTCTCCTTGATGATTTGTGTCAAGGTTGGGTCACTTCTTAGTATTCCCCAATGTTTCTTGAGTATTATCTGTATTGTCTGTGATTGATTATTAAACTTGGTGATGAAAGCAGGAGTTTTGTTTAATGACTGCTTTCTTTTAGTTTTATTGCATAGAGTATCTTCCCGTGGTATGATGAAGGTTTTCTCTAAGGCTTCTCCCAGAAGTGCTGAAGGATATCCTTGTGTGGCAAATCTCCTCTTCATCTCCTCCATCTGTTCTCTGCAGACATCTGATTTTGAGCAATTTCGTTTAATCCTTCTGAATTGGTTTTGAGGGATGTTTTTCAGCCATACAGGTCTGTGATGGCTATTATAAGGGATGAAGCTTTTTACCACATTCTTTTTAAAGGTCTTGGTGTGTAACTCATTCTCTTCTATGTATATATTGAGATGTAAGAACTCAATTTGTTCTCTTGATTGTGCGAACGTAAAGTTAAGGTGGTATGGATTGTTATTTGGATAGATCTTAATTTCCTCCAATGATTCTTGGCTGCCTTTCCAGATAAAAAAACAATCATCAATATATGTCCGCCATAGGAACAGTTTTGCGCCGAATGGGCAGTGGTCCCATATAAATTCATCTTCCCACTTGCCCATAAAAAGGTTGGCATAGCTCGGCGCAAAACGTGTCTTCGGCCCAAAAATAGTTGTGTGTTAAGATAAACGCTATGCATTGAACTAGAAAGTCTATTTGGTCATTCTTTAATTCAGAGTATACTGCCAGGGAATATTGAATAGCTTCACAGCCTTGCAAGTGTTCAATGACAGTATAAAGTGACGTGACATCGGCAGTGACTAGAATCATGTCCTCCTCCCATTTGAAGTCAGAAAGCAAATTTAAAATCTGAGTGGAATCTTTTAGGTATGATTTTAGACAGACAACTACATTTTGCAGATAATGGTCGACATATTCCGACAAATTAGCTGTGAGGAATCCGATACCGGAAATTATGGGTCTCCCAGGTGGCTTTTGTAGTTGTTTATGTATTTTGGGGAGATGGTAGAACACCGGTATCCTTGGAAATCTCATGTATATATATTTAAATTCTCTTTCATTAATAATCCCTCTTTCTTGTCCATGCTCTAAAATTTCTTTGAGTTTGTCCATATATTGTAGGGTGGGGTCCTTTTCTAATGGTTGGTACGTGGAGGTATCTCCTAATAATCTGAGATTTTCTTCTATGTAGTCCTTGGTATTGAGAATAACTACCCCCCCCTCCCTTATCTGCTGGTTTGATGGTAATCTCTTCCAACTCCATAAATTCTTTCAAAGCTTTCCTTTCTTTTTTACTTAAATTATCCTTTGTTATATTGTTGGTTAACTTTGTCCTAAAATCCTTTTCAACCATTTTCTCAAATGTCCTGATGCAATCATTTTTTACATATTGAGGGTAAAAGATGGATCTCGGATGTAGTTCAGTCTGTGTGTACTCTTGTTGTTCCACTTGTGTTATAAGATCCTTATCCATAAAAAAACTTCTTAACACATATTTTCCTTATAAACTTATGCAAATCAATAAAAGCGTTAAAATTCGAATTCTTTGAAGTAGGTGCAAACTTTAGACCCTTCTGTAAAAGTGACATTTCGTCTGTATTTAAAAGCCTACTTGATAGATTAAAAACATTTACTTCTTCCTTTTCTGTGTCATCTGGTTTTCTGCTTCTTCTATTCCTTCCTCTATGTCTCTTAGTGTTCTTTTTCTTCGTACTTCCGGTGATTTGAAATCTTCTATCGAAAATCTTCTGGGGGGTACTCTCCCCCTCTTTTCTAAAAAATCATTCCCCACATGAGTATTTTGTTGGGAATTCTCAGTGGGTGCATGTGATGTTAGTGAAGACTGAGTCTCCTGAGGATGGATTCTTGTTTTTTCTGGAGATTCATTAGTGTAGTCAGTCCTATAAAAGGGCTGACGATGTTGTCTGAAACCTCGTGATCTTTCTGGAGTCTGTATTTTCAAATTATTCTGATATATTTTGTCTTGATGGTTCATATACGTTGTTTTTCTCTGCGTATTCTGTTGATAACTTGTTACAACTGGCAAAGTAACAAGTCATTTGTTTGAAGCTAGCAGATGTTAATTTTAAAATGTTAAACTGTATAAGTGATAATTGTCAGATAAGGCTTTCTAAATTAGCGATCATACATTTAAAACGTGAAAAAATTCTGTTTTCTTTTTCAAACAATTTACGTCATAAAATTATAGTGCCTACAGACTTGTAACTGTCATATTCCACAGTTTTTCTGACCTTTTGCATCTGTATTGACACTGAGCAAGGCACCTGGGAACACGCATCAAGCATTGCGTGAACAATGTCAGACTAGACATCTGTAGAGTACCAAATCACTTTTCGTAGAATGTTTTTTTGTCAAAACACATACGATTACAGAATTATTAAAGAAACACTATAGTGTTAGATATACAAAGCTGTATTGCTAACACTATAATGTTCCTATGGTTCTGTCTCAACCTTTCCAAGATTACTGTGAAGGGGAACCTAATGCACATGAGTGGGCAAGTGCTGCACAGGCATTAGGCCTTCTCCACAGAAAGCATTGAATTAATGCTTTTCTGTGGGGATTCTGGAAACGCTGGATGTCCTAATGCAAAGTGTGAGGACTTCCAGCTTCCTTTCATGGAGTAAAGCTCCGTGAAATGCCAGGAAGCAATGCTATTGGCTGCCTGGTAGAAATCCACTAGAGACAGTCTTATCCCTGCAATGTAGAGGTATTCCACCTATATAGAACCTATTCTACTCTACGATTTTAACCGGTTTTACATATGGTGCCTTATCCAATCACGATTTATTCTCAGGTTTCCATAGTTCCATGATCAATATGGTATATTAAATATAATCTCCATTAAAGGAACACTATAGTGTTAGGAATACAAATATATATTCCTAACGCTATAGAGCCCTAGTCACAGTTTAGGTGACTAGGCCCCTGTTCCGCAGCGAATAACTGGTTAATTAACCATTTATTTGCTTACCTTAATCCACTTAATCGGCACTGGTGACCTCTCCTCTTCCATCGACGTCAGCTTCCGAGTGGAGCCAAATGCTTAGACGGGACCGGAGGCGCGCACGCATTACTTAATGCTTTCCTATGGGGCACTTTGTTGACGCTGGACTCCGTGAGTATGTTCAGCTTCAAATAAGTGCGATTTACTCTGTGTAAATCGCGGAAGCGGCCTCTAGTGGCTGTCAGTGAGACAGCCACTAGAGGCTGAATTAACCCTGCAGTGTAAACATAGCAGTTTCTCAGAAACTATGTTTTCAGCTACAGGGTTAAAACTAAGGGGACCTGGCACCCAGACAACTTCATTGAGCTGAAGTGGTCTGGGTGCCTATAGTGGTCCTTTAAATGTATTGTCTGTCGATTTGCTGCTGATCTGGGTGAAATTTAAGCATATTCTCTAAAGTACTTTGAGTTCATTTGGGAACAAAAACACTGCATAAAATAGAATATTACAAGATTTCAGGCAGAAAGAAAAATATTTTCGCACCTGTAGCTTGTTTCACATTTTATTTTAGTTTGTTGTTGTTGATGTGGTTGACTTCAAATCGCTGACTCCAAGAGAAACACTTTCTGGCTATCTAGACTTAGTAACACTTACTCAGTGCCATAGGGGGATTGAGAAAGCGCAAATACTTTTATGCAATCAAATGGCATATATTGTTAGCTCTGCAAGTGCCGAGGTGGATATTTAAATGACATTGTACTATTTATGTTTGTTTGTTCATTACTACATTTTAGCACTTCACTCTGCTTAAAAATACTCTTCTCCAGCTGATTTCTTTATTTCACAGTTGAAAAGCTTCCAGTGTTTCTCACATTTATCTAAAAAAAAAAATACAAGCAGTTCTAATTTTATAAGTGTTTCTTTTTTTATTTCTATCGAGATAGCAGATTGGATTGTGAATCAGGACTCCTGCAGATTGGCTGAAAATATCACACTATGTGTACATCGCACTGCATCGAAAGAAGATATGCCTTTGTCTGTTATGCATCTGATCTTGAAAAAGAAAAAAAAAATATGGTAATTTCATTTTCTACAGACTTTCGTAAAGCAGAAGCGAGTATTTTAACACTAGCGTTAATCTGATTTTTTTATAATGATCTCAGTAGGTTGCTGGGGATTAAATTGGATTTTGGATTTCGAAGAGGAGGCTTCTTACAAAAAAATACAATTTCATCCACTGGAACTCACTTATCTGTTCAGAATAACATAAAATTATTATGTACAGCTCCCACTGTGTTATTATAGTTTAATTAAAATGTAATATATCAAATTGGAGATACAATATTTCAACTCATAAACATCTAATTGGTTATTTCATTTTAGTTACATTAAATGTATCCTAACTGACAGCACAAATAACATTCTGCTCAGTTATAATGAAAAGAGTCAGTCTAAGCATGGTTTATGGTGCACCAACTGGAAGAATTACTGCAGAAATTCATAAAAATGCGTTCACTTTTATTTGTATATTTCTTTAAAGGGCCGGTAGAGGCTGTAATTAAAAATGCCCTTTCACATATTATGCAAAAAAATCCATTAAAAAGATTAAAAGTGGGGGGGGGGAGAGGAAAAAATTCAAAGACGAATGCTTCACGAATGATATTCGCTGTTGTTGAAAATTTGTTTGTAGCCAAAATACAGTTCGTTAGAAACAAGAAAATTAGAATTTGTTTTTGCCACTCCTATAATTCCCAAAGTAAAATTTTGAGAAAATCCCATCAATCCACCTCCCTACTCCATCACTCCAATAACAAATGCAACAATGGAGGGGGGTTGAGTACCAGTGGTAATCAGTATGTGGAATGTCCACAAAATTATTAATCACATCGTCCTCTTCCCTGTAGATACTCTGCTGGGGTTTGGATGCCAAATTTTAGCTCTAAACTGATAAAGTTGTTCTATATATAGAAGTTGGTTTCCAAATGTCTTTGAAGTAATCAGAAGAACCCAGGGAATATAAAGATCAATATGGAGGGAGATTTTGTGTCTTCGTGAGTATATTGAAAGCTTGTGTACAAGGGAATCTTTTGTTTTACCGTCAGAGCAAGTTTTACGGCTCTGAAAATCCTAAGAGGATAAACAGATATTGACAGCTCGTGCAATTCCCTCCCTGACTGTTGTTTGGCACAAGCTGCAAATTAAATTATCCCCAAGGCTGTTTCGTTTAATATGGCACAGAGCCATCTATTTTGAATTCTCAAAAAAATTCTAGCACCAGTGATGTTAGTTTGTGTATTTTTGATAACAATAGCGAAATATGCGTGATGAAATGTTAATTGCCTACTAAGTATTAAAGAGATCATGATTCCAATGTCCTGGGAATTATTGACTCTGGTTGCCTCGTGATTTGCGCTATTTGTCTGTTGGATATAAATAGCTATTATTTAGAACATTGTAACAATAGCATCATTTTTTTGTTTGCAATTTTCATTTTATTTAATGTCATCAGATGATTTTGAGTTATCTGGTTTTGTTGCACAGACTTAATTTAATCACAAGCATGCCTGTTTGTGAAATGCCTGATGCTACTACTTAGTGTCAAGAATACACAGTGTTCCATTGTCTGAAAAGCATGGTTTCAGCAATGATAGGGTTAGGTACGTGTGTTAGGTACGAACCCAACACAAGGAGAAAAACAAACACAAGTAATTACAAAGAGTACAAGGCAAAGCAGTTTGAAAATAATGAATATACAAGGTAGCAATGCACACATTAAAAAACATGATAATAAAACAAAATGGAGAGGGAATTTAGGATACAGAGGATCAGTGGCAGGTCTCAGGAAATATAGTATTTGTGAAAGGCTTTTGGAAATTGGATCAGAAATACTTCTGGAAACACACTACATATCGCCCAACTGTCCATATTTATGAGGAAAAGTCCCTATTTTGAATCTGGTAACACAAGATTGACAGGCTTCAGGGACTGGTCAGACCAACACACCAGATAACTCATAGAGGAAGGTATGAGAACACTGAGAATGGGCAAAAACTTAAAGGGACACTCCAGACACCTAAAGCACTTTAGCTTGCTGAAAAGCTTTATGTATGAAGAGATGTATCCTGTTTTTTCATTTTTGAGAAAGTGCAGATTTCAATAGAAATTTACACTTTTTTTTTAATTAAGCTGGTTACACCCCCTTGACATTCAAGCAGACAGCATGTGCTGTTACTTCCTGGTTTAGTTAGCTTAGTTGCACTGAACTCAAGAGGCAGCAATTGCCCAGAGCACCTGCCTTGCCAAGATTACTCATTGAGCTGCATTGGGAAGTCTGTGATTGGACAGTCACAGAAAGTATGGGCGGGGTTAGAAGGCGAGGGCTTGCAAAGGCAGCAGATAAGAGAAATTGGAGATATAACTCCAATAAAAAAATGCATAATCAAATGTATTCAAGGTATATCTACTAAAGAGTGATTTTTATTTATTTTGTATTTGGGCAGTGGAGAGTCCCTTTAAAAGCTTGATCTTTCGTTTAGTCCTCACTCAATACAAGTCTTGGCTCAAGTACCATTACAGAGGGAACCTATATTCACATCAGACAAATTTCACCCGAAGAGATAGACAGATGGACAGATAGGAAGACAGACAGAAAGAAAATCAGACAGACAAAGAGACAGACAGAAAGACAGAGAAAGAGACAGACATATATGAATGGATGGATATACAGCTTCTGCCTTTCGAGTTCACCCTGGACCAATTTCTACATAGTGTTTAAATTTGTGACAGATTTTCACATTTGTTCCCGCTCGCTGTTCTACCATATGGAGTGTAAGATGTGTCTACCTGCTACACATTCTGGTAGCAAATCTATTTTCATCTCTTTTTAGAAAGTAGAAGTGACTCAGATTTGCTGAAGGCAAGTTAAAGTATTGGTATCTTTAATATCTTGTTTATGTCACTCTTGATATCTGCGCTGTGGACATTGATTCATGTAGCTTTTTTTATATACACGGATTTTAAAGTTCAAATTGTGAATCACACATCAGGCAATGAAGCAGCATCCTTCAGAAGTGTAATAAAATATATGCATTTAATGAAGGCATGTGTAAGATATATGGCAACACTTACAGTACGGTTGGAGAGATTTATGCTCATATGCAGGAAAGGTAGCCTGGGTGAAAGGGGGAGGGGTGGATGATGTTAAAAAAAGAAAAAAGAAAAAAATTGTTAGATCTTATTCTGGTGCATTTTTACAAATTAGAACTGCATAGAACTACACATTCCTTCATATACAGGTTTGCACTATTAAAACTGTAACGCAAATATGGATCCAAATACAACATGTTAAATTCAGCATCGGACCTGCCAATATTGGGGTACTGTGACGTAGTGGTTGGCCTAACATGATATGCCCATATGGTGTGACCAAATCCCCATATTTGTTTTGCTAACTAACCTTGTAAGATTTAAAACCATGGGTCGAGAGTTGTGTGTGCGCTGTTCCTGAATCTTTTTTGCCTGGTTTTATTTTCAATAAAATTAGTTCCATAAAGTTGGGTAATAATAAAAACTAGACTTAAAAAACTATCAACAAGCCAAATCTACTGTTCCTGGTTACATTATACCAATGGTCAAGTATTAAATAAACTAAAGCATATGTTTCCCCATTAAAGGACCACTCTAGGCACCCAGACCACTTCAGCTTAATGAAGTGGTCTGGGTGCCTGGTCCCTCTAGGATTAACCCTTTTTTTTTTATAAACATAGCAGTTTCAGAGAAACTGCTATGTTTATACTGAGGGTTAATCCAGCCTCCAGAGCGTCTAGTGGCTGTCTCACTAACAGCCGCTAGAGGCGCGTGCGTGCTTCTCACTGTGAAAATCACAGTGAGAAGACGCCAGCGTCTATAGGAAAGCATTGTAAATGCTTTCCTATGCGACCGGCTGAATGCGCGCACGGCTCCTTCCACGCATGCGCATTCAGCCGATGACGTCGCGAGGAAGGAGGAGAGGAAGAGGAGAGCTCCCCGCCCGGCGCTGGAGAAAGGTAAGTGTTTAACCCCTTCCAGAGCCTGGCGGGAGGTGGTCCCTGAGAGTGGGGGCACCCTCAGGGCACTATAGTGCCAGGAAAACGAGTGTTTTCCTGGCACTATAGTGGTCCTTTAAGGAAAGCTTACTATGGTTTCCTCAAAGACAGTAACATAACGGTATTCTTTAGTTCCAAGGAAATTTAATGTACAGTTTGTAATTAAGGCTATCCTGCTGTTAAAGCACAAAATATTTATGTTGAAAGAGTCTGCTGTTACAGTAAGTTCTATGATTAAGTGTGTATGTCCCCTTTTCGCCCTGCTCTGTACATTGTACAATTTCTAAGACAGATGTGTGCTTCCGCTAGGCAGGTTTTTGATTACAAATTATACTAGAAAATAAAAAGCAGAGATAATGGTTTTTTTTTTTTACTGATGAGACTAAAAGTTCACATTTTCTTAATATCAGCTGAAGCTTTTTTCATCTTTTAATAAAGTTTACTAATACGTAAGAATGTTCATCATATCACATATATTTTAAAAAAATCAGACGTGGTCCAAGAGTTTAAAAAAAGTTAATACAAAAGTATCTAGCTTAATCAATGTTTACTACTAAGAGATTGGTCTTTGTCTGTTTAAAAACATATTAAAATGTATTAAAATGTATTAAAATATATTGTCAAAAAATAAGAGCAAAATAAATACGCAAATTTAGTCTATAAAAGAAGTCTTACATAGAGGCTCCAAGAGAGTCGTGTTCTGATTCTTCCTGTTCAAACAGCGATAGTTTTATTCATACCGACATGAAGTAAATTTTTAACCAAATTAAAAGATTTATAGAAATAGAGCTATGCTAGGACTATAGTGGAATTGGAGAATTTATCAAAACTCAGCAAACTTAGCCTAAATTTTGCAATTCAGTTTAGAATTTACTCCAAACCGTTGCTTAGTGAATAAGTCAACGAGCTGTCCAAAATCGCTGACCTAGAAAAGATTTTCAGTTTTGCCCCAAAATAGTTACTTTTGTAATAACAAGTTTGGTTGTTAACACATCAGAGCTCACTGATACGTGGATATTGTAAAGTACTGGTAAGTGTATTGCACATTTTTTTCCAAAACAACGACACAAGAAGCAGTGTCCATATGCAATTTCTGAGCAATTCTCTGTTTAGTGAATATAAACGTATTTTAAACCACAGTATAACTTGGCCTGGTCAATATCTTTTTTTTTTTGTACCAGAATCAGTGGAACGCTTAAATATGTGCATAAAACTTAATAGTACACCTAGTGCTAACAAGGAATATATGTATACCATATTTTTACATATCCTTGAACAGCCAATGTTGTGTATACCTTGAAGAATAAAAAAGAAAGAAAGAAAAAACAGAAATAGTGCAGTACCCTTATGTACACAAGTGTGATATACACATAACTTGGAACACTCACATATAAAATAAATAAAAGTATTAACTTTTAAAACGTTATACTTTATTAGAACTTACAATTAAAATATCAAATAGAAATCCAGGAGGCCGGTGTTCTCCCAAACACTTTCAGTGAGCACTGTTTAGTGTACTGTGTGCGCAAAATAAAGGCTATTAAATCCTCTCCCAAGGTTAAAATAACTAGTTCCTTCAAAAAATTTAATCTTGAATCCTTTCTAAAGGACATCAAGAACCTCCCATGGCACAGATTAAACATTATCCCAGATCTAGACTGTGCAGTTGAATTCTTTCAGTCTGAACTCCTACAAATTTGAAATTTGCATGCCCCGCTGGGTAAGGTGAGGGTAAAAGGAGCACATATGAACTGGATCACAGCTGACCTCATCCAAATGTACCAGTTTCGTGATTCTTTGTGGTCAAAGTTTAAGCGTACTGGCTCTATGAATGATCACTGTGCGTATAGACAATGGTGAAATATATGCACAAAACAGACAAAATTGGCCAAGGCCCAATATTTCTATGAAAATCTGAACAATAACATCTCAAACCCTTGAAACTTTTGGAAAGTCATAAATAAACTACAAACTCCCCCAATCCACTCCCAGACCTCCACTGTTAAAGTGGATAACCAAACCCTGCAACTTCCCTTAGATGTAGCAAATGCCTTTAACAATTATTTTGTCGGATGCTCTACTGCCCTGATTGCCAAGCTAATAAATGGCATGCATCCTGAAACTACAAATGTGGATCAGGTCTCACTAAATTTGCAAAGTCCCAATATAGACAAGTTCATTTTTAGACCTGTACCTGTTATTGTCATTGAAAAACATCTTAATAATCTAAAAATAAAAAAACAGTCCAGACCTGATCAAATTCCAGCAATGCTGTTGAAGCTCAGTGCGACGGCAATTGCTAAACCCGTCGCAACTCTAATTAATGAATCCTTGGTGTCTGGATACATACCCAATCTTTGGAAGACTGCGAGAGTAGTGCCTATCCATAAAAGTGGTGACACTACTTTGGTTTCTAACTATCGCCCTATATCATTGCTCCCGGTATTGTCAAAAATCTTAGAAAAATGTGTCCATACGCAACTATGTGAGTACTGCCAACAATCAAACTATCTGACCCCTGATCAATCGGGCTTTCGCCAGAATCACTCCTCTACTACTGCCCTCTTAAAAGTTTGCAATGACATCCAAACTGGCATGGAACAAGGAGACCTAACTGGAGCTATTTTCCTTGATTTTGCTAAGGCCTTTGACACAGTAGACCACGACATTCTACTGCACAAACTCAGGTATTAGTGATCATTCGCTAAACTGGTTTTGAACGTATATATCGGATCGCTCTCAATATGTGTCCATTTCTGACAGCGACTTCCTCCCTCTCCCAGTCATGTGTGGTGTTCCCCAAGGTTCCATTCTCGGCCCCCTACTATTTACATTATTTATAAATGATCTGCCTAATGTCTGCAAATCCTCAAATGTACACATGTACGCAGATGACACGGTAACCTATGCGAGCAATTCCGATCTGCCGCAGCTTGAGGCTGTGCTCCAAGACCAGTTTACAGAGGTAGAAAAGTGGATCGCAAAAAACAAACTCTTCCTGAACACTGACAAAACTGTCACAATGATCTTTGGAACAGTACCTAAATTACACAAATTACACAATTCCCACCTACCCATCAAAACAATTTCAAATGGCACACTGACCGCAGTCCACTCTTTCAAATACTTGGGTATGATGTTAGGCCCCAATCTATCTTTTGGCCTGCACATAGAAAAGCTTGCATCTAAACATTATCTAAAACTAGGTGCCCTGTACAGAAACAAATCCTGCCTAAGCCCTACAGTAAAGGAAAAGATTGTACAGCAAATGCTGATGCCAATCATTGATTATGGGGATGTAGTATATGCATCTGCATCGCCATCCCACATTAATAAACTCAACACATTGTATAACTCGTTCTGCCGATTTGTGCTACAATGTAATTACAGGACCCACCATTGTGACATGCTAAAAGAACTAAACTGGCTGTCGCTGGAATCCAGACACACCCTTCATCTTTCCAGCCTTGTGTTTAAGAGCTTTTCTGGGAAACTCCCACCCTACCTGAACACAATGCTTTCCCCGGCTGATCCCACTTCCTATAACCTCCGATCCAGTACCGACACTTTACTTAGTCTACCTCAATACAAAAAGAAAGCAGCCCGACCCTCCTTCTCCTACAGAGCACCGCAATTGTGGAACGACCTCCCGCACAATTTAAAATCTTCCCTAAGCCTAAAGTCCTTTAAGAGATCCCTCTCTACATACCTCAAAACAGAATGCACCTGTCATGGTTGATTATATATTTCCTATCTGTACTATGTTAAATTTTGTATATATTGTATATTAATATTGTTTTTGTATTTTATTGTATCCTAATTGTAACAATGCAATGATTTGTGGACCCAGGACATACTTGAAAATGAGAGAAATCTCAATGTATCTTTCCTGGTAAAATATTTTATCAATAAAATAAAATAAAATAATAAATAGTCCCAAAGACGCGTTTCACCGGAATGGCTTCTTCAATCTGGTGCAGTAAACCATCAAGTCCCACATTCCATTTTTATATATATCTTTCATATATCTATCTTTTTGCCTACCCTCTAAGAGAAATATAGATTAACCCCTTCCCTCCTGCTCACACAGGCTAACTTCTGTAAAATGAAAAAAAAAATTACGTTTAGTCCAGTCTAGAAATGATATTAATTCTGCACGGAAACAAATATCTCTTTCCAGCTTCTATTCTGTCTCTGTAGAAAGAATGAACATGGCCCCCTGCCTTCATCTAGCACAACGACAGTCTTCGGTTAAATTGATGTCACAATTCTAGTAGACTTGGAGGGGGAATGGAGTCCATCCATACTTAGCACACTACAGGGATTCTTTGCAATCTGCAAAGACCTATAAAGTGCAAATAATTGGTGTAACCTGAATGAAAATAGCCAGTGCAGGGAGTGGAGCCGGGAGATCAATGCCTGTAGTTTTATATCTTGGAACCTCGGCACTTACTGTCAGAGTTTTTCAGCGTGTTACCATGGAAATTCTCGGACCCTATAACTGCCGGACCTTTCGAAGGTGCAGCCTTGCAGGGCAGACATAGACCTCCCAGCACCTCTCTCTTCAGGCACTATGGCCACTCTCCAGCTGACATGAAAGTTTGCTGCACTGGTGAGGGAGACCTTTGATCTCACCACCTACCCATTAAAGGAACACTCCAGGACCCAAAACAACTTCATGTAAATGAAGTTGTTATGGTGCCTGGAGGCCCCTGGAGGCACTTTTACTTCACAGTTGCCTCCTGCTTTGATGTACATTAATATTCACGAAGTGCAGAGTGCCATGGGGCAGGTGCGCTGCTGATTGACGCCTTATGATTGGCTTCCATGCCATGCTGCATTGAGGCAGTAATTGCTGCAAAAGGGGCCCAAACCAAGTACTGAGTCCATATGCATGCTTATACTTTTCAGAGGTCCGATATTGTTCTATGTACACTCCTTATTTTTTTGATTGCATGTAATATTCTAATTTACTGAGATTGTGGATTTGGGGTTTTCATGAGCTGTAAGCCATAATCATCGCACTTATGACAAATCACGGCTTGAACTATCTTGCTTTGCATGTAATGCGTCTATCTCATATATTAGTTTCCCCTTTTACTTTGCATTACTGAAATAAATGAACTTTTGCACGATATTCTAGTTTTTCGAGTATCACCTGTATGCAGAACAGTTGGCAATTATGTGTATAGAAGAGCCCATCCAATTTGTCCCGTTTTAACTGGAGGTTTAGTACATTTTCCTCATAAGTAGAATCTGTTACTCCAGATATGATTTTGCATGAGGGAGGGATAATTGCATGATATGCCTACATATTCAATTCGTATTCCAGTTCTTGTTTCCTAAATCAATTAATTTGTTTAAAAGGTCAGAAAATTAGTAAGATGTTTGCAGCCTGTTTGCAATGTGACTGGTTTAATTGGGCAATGAAGCTGGAAGTCACGTAGCAATCTAACAAGTTAACCATGAAAAATGAAGGACCTTTAGAAACATGCCAGAAACAGGGGGTCAGATGTACAATGGGGTCCATTCACTAAATAGCACATTGACAACAGACGTGCAGAATTTAGGCCAAAAATAGCTCATTTGGAGATTTGTTTCAACTCATTGAGATACAGATACATATGTTTCTTCTTAAAATATTTACTCCAGGGTGGTAAAGAGGAGAAGAAAATAAATGTGACAGTCCTTAATGGATCTGGTCTACAAAGAGAAGACTCATCCTTCATAGCCCTTTATAAACCCAAACATTACCAGGATTATTAACTAAAGTTAGAATTCAAAGTAAATTCATAATGAATTTAAAACGTAAAGCTCAATGAGTAGCTAAATGGGAAGCATAGTTAACTTGGAGAATTTTTAAAGGATTCTCCTGTGTCATGAAAACATATTTGTTTTCCTGGCATTGCAGGACCATCTAGTGCCCCCCTACCTACCACCCCCATCCCAAGTTGCTGAAGGGGCTAGGTCAGGCTCCACCTACGCTCCTCCCTCACCAACGTCAGCTGGGGGTAGACATAATGCGCATGCGCGGCCATCGGCGGCGGAGACCTAACTGAGCACGCGCATTAGACCTCCCCATAGGAAAACATTGAATAATGCTTTCAATGCCTTCCTATGGGGATTTCGGCGACGCTTGAGGTTCTCACATAGCGTGAGTACCTCCAGTGTTGTTTTAAACCACTTTTCATGTTCTATGAACATGGAAGTCTCCTCTGGTGGTTGTCCACTAGAGAAGGACTTAACCCTGCAATGCAAATATTGCAGTTTATGAAAACTGCAATATTTACACTTGCAGGGTTAAGGGTAGTGGGAGTTGGCACCCAGACCACTCCAATGGGCAGAAGTGGTCTGGGTGCCTGGAGTGTCCCTTTAAGTTTGGCTATTGACCTCAAATTTGAAATTCAATTTGAATTAAATTTAAATTCTCAATTTACTGAATAACCTTGTAAATATCACACTTGGAGGTATGAAGGTGAGATGAGAGAGCAGTGGTATGTTAAGAGGGTACGGTGGGCCATCTTCCCTGAGTGACAGCAGAAGAGGGATACTCTAAGGGTGTAACCTCCAGGTAAGAGAGTTGAGTGGGACCATGCAGAGGAATGAATTTCCCTTTGAAATGTTGTTTTTATTAGAGTGGCTGTGTGAGTGGAACGGGAGACATATGAGAAACACTGGGGGATTGAAGAGACACATGGAGGATGATTAGACACATAAGGAACGGGGGACATGTCAAAGTTCTGCTAGGGTAAATAACATGTTTTGTGGTTTGTGGCAGAGGTACAACTGGGAGGGTAACACAGATAGGGAGTGGTGGGTTAAGAGCAAGAAGGTGAGAGACAGGAAAGATTGATATAACTGGGGGCGATGAGGGGCGGTGAGGGGCGGTGAGGGGCGATGAGTGAGACACACAAAGCGAGTAAATTGGGAGACATAGATGGAACAGAGAGAAAAAACAGTGGAGAAATAGATTAGAAAGAAAAAGTGGGGGAAATATGCAGAAAGGGAGATTACATGGAGTTATAGTATTTACATTTACTTGTTATATCATGCCAAGCAAAAGGTACCGTCAGAAACCACTTTACAATGTTTTCTCAAAAAGTGCAGAAACTGTACAATTTCTCATTGTACTCAGCTCTACTACTACAAGCACATAATGTATTTCACAGAAAGGAAGAGTGACTCTAAGTGTAATGTGCATGGCAATGGAAGACATAATTCAGGCCATAGTATGCTCCCTGTTTGGGTTGTATTATGTAGAAAATGAGTACACTGTTACAGTGATGTAGTTATTAGACTCCTGAGGATTGACTGAGTAAACTCTAGATATTTAACACTCAGTCTTCCTGAGACCATGATAGCAAAGTATAATAAATCTGCTGTATAGAATTCTCACTACTCGGAAAGAAACAAGAATCCTGTATTAACTGGAAAACCACTGAATGCCACTGTATATTTTTTGCAAATATTATCACTTTATGCTTAAAGGAACCCTATAGTGTTAGGAAAACAAAACTGTATTAGATTATTAGATTGCTTATGGTTAACGGTGACCATATCTCGCCTTTTTATAAATGAAACATATGATTAACACAGTGTACAGTCAGATTCCAAATGGTTTGTAAGATCCCTGCTTAATATAGTGCCAGAAATATTATGTCATAGAGCCAATTATATTAAATCCCTTCGTCTCATTGTCTATATATTGTCTTGCAAGTCTACTAATGCAATGTATAGGTTGTGGTTTTAAGGTCACGTTGTAAACACTGCTCAGGTGGCAGATAAGAGGATTGGACACTTTTAAAAATAGATATATTACAGGTCCATTTCCACAATGATAATAATGAGTGCAAATCCAGGATAGTGCATTGACCTTTTAATAAAGTCATTCAACTATGAAGTATACCCAACTGACATTCGGTGAAGGATAAAAATGTCTTGGAATAAAATATACACAAGTTGAGCATGATTGGCTGAAACGCAGCCGATTTTCCACCGGGATTTGTATCCGTATCTATCACTCACTCTATGTTGTTGCCATGGGGAACAAGTTGTCAGGAATTGTAGCATTTAGTGAATTTTTAACTGTTTCTCTTTGAGAAGAGAGGCAGACTGTATGACATAGCAACAGTGTGTAATGTCAATTAGTGACCACAAGAGACGTAAACTATTAATATGAATAAAAAATGCTCTTGGCAGACGTGATAACAATATTGGATCTCTTAATAAGTGAATAATAAGACCCCCACCTTGAATAGTCAGTGTAATTCTGAGGACCGCTACCCAAAAAGGATATCATTCAAATAATAACATGTACACAGGCAGGTTACCAAATGAATATACTAACTACAAGATTTTGTTTTGTCAATCTCTTTTTATTGAGATACGTAGAATGACATGAGATGCAATACAGGAGGCAAAACACGAGTTACAGATAGTACATAACAGTTCACAAATGTTCAACAGTACCTCTTATTTTTGTAAATGAATTACAGGTTAAAGCAGGTTAGACCGACATGTCTATACTGAGATCAACTGCTAAACGTATGTACGAAGAAAGCTAAACATGGAGATTGTGATAAAACAAGCTTGAAATAGAAGTATGTAATATTGAAAAACAAAAGACAAAAGTATGTAAAATCAAGCATTATATACCAGGAGAATTCCCATAGGAGGCCCTTAAGGCATAATACGGTGAATGAGAAGCAAAAAAATGTAAATTAAAAACAGCAGAAGAGGGTGCTTGAATGTTAGGCAGTGACCCAGAGATAACATAGTCCTGCAGCAGGGGTGAATACAGCTGGAGGTTGTACGGTGAGAGGCCATTCTACTGCTGTAGAACAGCCTGACTCATCCTCATCTCCAACTTCTGCCTGAAGTTTTTGTCCAGCTTGGACAGAGTGTCATGCTTTTCCTCGGGCGCTGCCGTGGAGCCATGCTGCGTTTGCCAGGGTGGGTGCATTGCAAGACTTTCTGTCTGCCCTTGTGACTTCATCCCGGGGTGTCATAATGTCAATGTAGCCTCCCAGGAGTGGACCGGGATCACCCCCCACCGTTGCAGAGGGGAGGTAGCAGGGTGCTTGCATGATGCTGATTACTGCTGGACAACTCCAGCCTGGGAGATTGGCTGCCTCTCCCGTCCGGCACACACCAGCTGCATGGTTAAAACAGTGCAGCTGACGAGAGCTTCAGCCACCTTTGCAACCACTGCAGTGCACATCAGCTGCAGCAGAGACCAGGTAAGTTGCTAAATTAGATTTCAAGCAGGTTTGGTGAGGCAGTAAACCACTATTATAAGCAATGTAGAAGAGGAGCTTATTCAAACCACGTCTCTCAGCCATTACAGTCAGGCCCCACCCCTTAACTACAATATTTCAATTATGAACACAAAATTGCAGTTTTATAAACTATAAAGAATATATTAAGCATTATACAAACATATCCAGAGACAATGCATGCAGCTGTCTGGCAATCTATTCCTTCCAAGAACAG
Organism: Pelobates fuscus; assembly: GCF_036172605.1. Classification (NCBI taxonomy): domain Eukaryota; kingdom Metazoa; phylum Chordata; class Amphibia; order Anura; family Pelobatidae; genus Pelobates; species Pelobates fuscus. The sequence goes on along the minus strand of NC_086324.1, from coordinate 28,495,729 downwards.
TCCAAAGAACACAGACAGGGTTAGTCACAAAAGTGAGAATTGTTGGGAATTCAAAGTGATGATGATGATCAAATGATTGCTTTTATGAATACAGGTGGTCGTCACATTACGACGATTTGCACTTACGACCAGCTGTCTAGAGCAGTGATTAACCATGTTAGAAAGCTGGTCTATGTTCAGGGAATTTTCCCCCGAGCATACATTCACAGGATTCCCTGCGCTAGTGAACTAATCTATGTTCGCGGGAATTCCCCCAAACTTAAACCTAGTCTCTTGCACATGCTCGCTAGCTCATGCTCACTTATTGACCAATTTGTTTTACGACCAAGTCGTAAGAACAGAACCTGGTCGGTAAGTGAGGACTGCATGTACTTATGTATCAAAAAATACTTGATTTATGAAAGCATCAACATGTTCCACAGCACGGTACAACTCGAGAAAAGGCAAAACAATATACACAGATCAACACAAGAGGGAAATAGGACCTTGCCTGTGAGCTTAGATCTAGCAATTAAAGAGCTTTTAACTAAAGTACTTGGCTAGATAGCCTAGTCATAGTGCATAATATAACTATTACAAATAATAACTTATAAAACAAATACTATGTTATTACGGTAGTTCTCAAGCTCTAGATCCGGCTCTGCCTTACAGAATGGGTTGGGGATGGGATCATTGTTACTCAATCATATAAGTCATTTGATTTTCAGCATGTTATTCTATATATTTTCTGCAGATTTTTCTATACGTTACAAACCATGCTCAATCGGATCTTGTTCATTAACAATGTTAGTGGCAGGAATAGAAGGCCTTATAGTCACAGATGTCTAAATTATTCATAACAGCATCCATTACGTTAACAAGCAATGTGCGGCATGAAGCCTCTAACATTCAAATTCTACCTAAAATAGTCCTGGTGTATTGCGCAGTAGTCACTTATCTTGGGTTTTGGGTCCAAATCTCTTTAAAGCTCTGGATCAGTTTGATATAATTGAAATTTCTCTCTACAAAGGCAGAGGCAAACAGAACAGGGAGAAAAATGCTTCCAATTGGGCATTATCCTAAAGAACAGGCTGCTAACCTTGGTTGAACTTGTCTCATATACTGTTTGCCAGATTAAAAATCACCTCCCTCTGCTAAGCAAAATGAGAATAGTTCATCTGTTGAGAAATATTGAGTTCTGTGGGATTCTAATATCTGCGCTGCCTATCACTGCTTTTATCTTCGTATTTCCTGAAGAATAGAATATTATGATATAAAACTTGTTCTTCTCTCTGTTATGTCTCTCCGAGGAAAGAAGAACTGACAACAAGGTACGTTTCAAGATGACTTTCAGTTGAAGGAAAAACACTATAAATGTCAACAAGATTTGGAAAGTTTATTACGCTTTTTATGAATCAATATAAAGGGCAGACATAAAACAGCAATACATTAAATCAAGCAAAACTTTTTAACCAATTCATTTTCACCCATAAAATGATGTCCTTTTCTTGATTATATAAATTTTTTTATTTGAAATCGTGACGGATGGATCATATACTATTTGGACTAAACTGATTTCAATGTGATATCGGGTGTACTTGGGTAAGATAAGTATGTCAAATGAAGCAACATGTTTTTTTAATAAAGATACCATTGTAATAGGGTTGCTCTAAAGGTAACTATGGGCTAAACATTACCCATCGAATGCTCAGACAACTATTTTCTGCATAGACAGAATTGGGGAAGAAAAGGGCAGTTAGGGGCTGCAGTATCAGACCAGGGAGTGCTTAGTCCGAGAACCTTATTCCCTATATAAACTCCTAAGTGCCAGGCCCCGATTATCTACACTTGAGAGAGCCCCCCAGTTGGTGAAACGCGTTGTATTGTTTTAATATTTATTTATTTTTTTGCCATTCACTACTAGTTGTGTTTGCCCATTTATTACACTTTTTATGCTTTTAGTTGCTTTTCTTAATTTTTTATGTTCTTCTGTTCCTTGCATTTAAAAAAAAATACCTAATAAAGAAACTTTGGATACAACTCCTTGAAGAATCTACCCAACATTTTATTCCTGGTGGGGATCATACCACCCAAGCGTTACCATCTGAGCAGAATCTACTGCTCCACTACATGTGAGTAGAATATGTGTACTTTTACAACCATTATGACATTTATTACAGTGAGCATTATTGTTTGTCATTTTTATCTTTTATATATCAAACGATACAATGAGGGACCAGCCCCTAAGATCTACATATCCATCCGTGGGGATTGTACCGCTGCATGCCATTAAACTCAGAGCTGGTCTTATAGCGCTCTCAAATGTGAGTGATATACCATATACATTATTGTTGTATGACCTGTACCTTGTTCCATACGCTTTGGACAATCACTGGTTATTTTCTGCTTTTATTTCATATACTCCCACCCTTTGAAGTCTGGGCAGTTATCAGTTGAGAACAGACTCCAGCAATTGTGGACTATTTGAACTTTATATTGGCACAACCTACATGTGTTGTACTTTGTTTTTTCTATATCTTTCAGTAAGTAGTTGAGGGTAATCCTTACTATTAATGTTTGCTGCCTGTTATCGTTATCTATACTCAGTTAACACTCTAGCGCTTATCTTATCTGTGTATTTTTTGTTCCAGAACACCGAAGTGGCTTGATGAATTAGCAGAAAGAGAAATACACTGGCGAAAAGAATGAGGCTTAATGCTTTACCTGAAAAGGGCACATGGCCTGAGAACCCTAAACTCAGAGCCAGTGGGTATCTGTTTATGGGAAATTATCTGGTACAAAGTATGTGCCTTTCGCAAGTCCTATAGCAAGAAGAGCATTGTGTATTCCTTAATTTCATAGTGCCGTGGTAGCTGTTTAATTTCCTGGGCCCCACCTGTAGGGAGTAAATAAAAAATATTTTACTTTCTTTTTCTCCCATGCAGCACCGGTATCCATGATGCCATTCCGGCTCCTTGGCTGAGATCATCGAGATCCGTTATATCAGCAAATCCAATGCTTTCCCATAGGAAATCAGTGGGAGGCTAGTGTGCATGCACAGCAAAATGCCACACTGTGGCAATCAGATGATCTCTCTATTTCCTATTTCCTATTTCATAGGAAGCACTTTTAATAGCTGTTTGAGTGATAGCCACTAGAGGCATTTAAACTCTGCAATGTAAACATTCCCACGCTGCAGAATGACAATATTTTCATTTGCAGGTTTAATACAGGGGGGGGCACAAGTCACCCAGACCATTTCATTGAGATGAAGTGGTTTGGGCGCCTATGGTGTCCCGTCAACTACCGGTTCCACAAATGCAGAATCTCCTCATATTTTGCTGGAACAAACTCAACATATGCTTTACTACCCAGACAAGGTCCCATAGAAAAAAACAAATTACTGTAACAGCATTGCTATTCTCTGTGACTCTGGAAAGAGTCTAATGAAGGTGTTTTGCAGAATTAATTTTATTATAAATGGAAATCTAATTGAATAATGTGTCTCCAGGCCTATGCCTTGTATATCATTTGGGTCCTTGTAATAATAGGGTAAGAACCACTGCTTTTAGATTTGAGCTTTTCCTGGCGAACAGCCAAGCTTTCACCTGCAAGTGACCCATCCATAAATTACAGTGTCCTCCACTAATATTGGCACCCTTAGTAAAAATGAGCAGAGAATGCTATGAACTATTGTTATTATTGCTTCAACTTTTAATCTTTTGTTTAAAGAAAAAATACACAGTAAGACTCTGCTTTTATAGATTTCAAACAATTGCAAACACAACACACGCATATAAATATATATAGACTGTATACTGTAGACTGTAAGCTCGTTGGAGCAGGGTCCTCTTCAACCTATCGTTCCTGTAAGTTTTCATGTAATTTTCCTATTTACAGTTAAATCCCCCCTCTCATAATATTGTAAAGCGCTACGGAATCTGTTGGTGCTATATAAATGGCAATAATAAATAAAATAAATATATGCATATATCTTTGTGGAGGGCACTGTATATTTGAGTGTACAGAGTTCAATGCAGACTACGGACATGCAAAATATGAAACATTTTATGTGTACATTTATCATCAGCCGTAATAATTCTATTAAACAAATGTTCATCTAAGAGTCGGTCAAATGCATGTTGGTGTAATTACCCTGGAAGAAGTAATTGATCACTTCTATCACTATTAATGTCTTAATTGCAATTACATTGCAATAGTAATTATACAAGCATTATTTAATTGTATTTTTTCAGACATCAGAATAGATCATGTTGAAAATGCAAAGTTCAAATAAATCATTGAGACAAATGAATGAGGACATTAATCTATACTTCAATATTGTTTTAACGAAGTTTTAATGGTCTTCCACGGACTGGACTTCAGTATGCAGAAAGGGGCAACAGTCACTAAATATTGGTCCTTAACCCCTTAAGGACCAAACTTCTGGAATAAAAGGGAATCATGACATGTCACACATGTCAAGTGTCCTTAAGGGGTTAAAAAAGAACCGTCTCTTCTCTGGAATGTACAGGTTTGTATAAATTTTGTGAAATCACCTTTTTTTTCACAATGCTCTGTTTTCTTTTATATGTATATAAATGGTTTTTAAAATTGCATATTTGAGTTCAGACAAGGTAAAGCCAGGGTAAATATTGCAAATGAAGAAGAAAAACAGAAACATTGTTTAATTTCTCCTCTTTTCTTCATTGTCCGCAGAGCGTCCGGTGGAAGGCCTAAGGCAACGAGTTCCTCTTTTCTGTATACTGACTGCTAACTGCAAAGGACAGAACTTATAACAATGATCGAATGGGAGCTAGGATGGGGGGAGCCCAGTTGGAGGATAAAGCATGTGGATTTACTGACATATTACACCACGCTGTTACAAACTATACTCTACTTCTCCACCGCACAGAATAGTAGCTAGGTAGATGTAGAAGATGCAGTAATTTACCTAAAAGAATAGCCCATAACCTGTAGGCCCTCTCGTCGATGCCTGTTATCCACAATCTACTAAGTACCACCATCTGCTCCAGAAACTCATGCCACAAATTGGGCAAGAACATTCATGCCATAACTGCCATCTATAGGGTAGCTTCAATATAGACTTCAGAGCATTGGATCCTTAACCTTAGTCTAAGAGAATGGGAGTCAAAAGGAATGAAAGTGGTGGGTAGTTTATTTGAAGGCGAGAAAAAACACGGAGAAAAAGGCAGTGTTTACATTGCCCCCTAGGGACATCCTCTGATGGCCACTGGAGGTGCTTCCTGGGGCAGTGCTGCACAGTAGGCAGCACTGCCATTGAGCATCTCCACGCTCTGCATGGGGACGCTGAATTTTTCTCATAGAGATGCATTGATTCAATGCATGTCTATGAGGAGGTGCTGATTGTCTAAAACGGTGTTTGGCTATGCCTCCTTGCTGATTCCAGCCAATACAATGCATTGGATTGGCTAAAAATTGTAAATTCTGATGACATCACCAAGGAGGTGGATCAGGGGGTTTGGGGGAGGGCGCGTCGGCGAACCCGCGAGGCACTGGAAATAAGGTAAGTTTCCACCTTTTCTAGGAGGGTTAAGGGGGGAAAAGCCGCCTAAATGGTGGGTTAAACACTACAGGGTCAGGAATACATGTTTGTGTTCCTGACCCTATAGTGTTCCTTTAATTTCACACTAAGAGACAGATACAAATATACAGCAAATTTTATTAGAATCCCTCATAGCTAATTTACTTAAAGAGGGAAAGACAATTTATATCTGTTATAACATGATACAAGAACTGGGACAACCATCTCCACTAGCCTGTAAAGAAAAGTAGGAGACAGACTTTGGGATTATGTTTTCTGAATAGGAACAGAAACAGATCATCAGCAATAACAAGGGGTTCACTACATGCACTAATCATTACAAACTAGTAAAGAAAATACTGGTACAATGGCATTCCACCCCCTAAAGATATCACATATTTACCCAGGTGCCACAAAAGCTTGCTCGAGAGGATGTGGGGAGGAAAGTTCATGCCTTCACATATGGTGTGGATGTCCCAAACTAATTCCGATGGGGTTGTAAATATTTAAATATCTCAGAGTTACAATGCAGGTTATGTTACCATTTAGGCCAGAGTATGCTATACTGGGCTTATACCCAACAAAGCACTCTCCCAAAGTAAAATTATCTCCATTAACGGTAAACATCTTGATAGCCCGAAAATGGAGATCTGTGTGGGTACCCCCGCAGGCAGACGTTTTCTGACTGGTACAACAAATACGCCGGATAGTATATCATTCTCACCTAGCGACAAACTCTCTGAGAGTGTATGAGTCAATGTGGGGGCAGTTAGATCACACTTAATTCCACTAACGCTACCAGGGTACAAAGGACTGGGGAAATTAGAGACCTAGCAGGACATGGTCCAAGCGTTGTGACATTACCAGCAGATCTAAAATAACATCCTATTGATTAACCAGACACATGTTTACTTACCTTCTTGTTAAATTTTTCTTTTTTGTTTGATGTTGATGCTAAATTTGTTTATTTGCATAACATTCATGTCTTCTCACTTAAATTATGGAATTGTATCTCAGTATATTTACATCATACTTGACAAAAAAATACTGTATGACCACGAATGCATATGTTTTCTGAAACGAATGTTTATTTAAAAATCAATAAAAATTTAAGACATGAAAAAAGAGCCAGAAAGAAGATTAGGAGAATGGTATTTAGAAAAGCTCATCGGAGTATCGGAAAGCGATCTATCAAGCCAGATAGTTATACTGATGGACAACATCAAAAGCATGCACTAGCTTACTCTGAGGCTCCTCAGCCTAAGCCACCAGTCAATTTTGACCTCAGAGTTGTGCCCACAAACAATGCGCCGAAAATTGCATCCTCTACACAACAACTGTAGAAGTTTAAAACAAAGAGCTTGGAAACAAAAAAAAGAGCAATCCAAGGTCTGCTTTCTGTACGAGCTTGGACACTGCAGGAGACAATGCAGTTAAGCTTATACATGCGTTTTTATGCACTAAAATGAAAATTGGAGTTTACTGAAAACCACATCGCAAAATGTAGGCCAAAATTGTTACACTGGAATAAAGACTTAAATTCAGCTGTCTTCTAGCATACTCTTCAATCTTTATTGTGTCATAATAATTGATTTTTTATTAAATAAAGCCCTGTATAAAATATATTAGGAGAGCCATATTTTATATATTTGTAGAATGAGTTGGTTAGTTAACACAGATACATAGCAGTTGGTGAAGCACCGATTACCTTGACTAATTAACCTTCTGGTTAAAGCCTGGTTAATCCCATAACATAGAACATTAGTATTCTGAAATGTAAGAAGATTCACCATAAACCAGCAAATGGCTCTATCTATATATTTGTCTGATGTACCTGCTTGCCTTCTTCTATATTGACTTTTCGATACATGACACATCTGATCTTTAGAACAACAGAGTCATTTAGAATAGAACACTTTACGCTATTGAACATAACTAACAGCAGGCGTTGAATAGTCCAAGGGCATTTTATTATGAAGATCTATTCACTGTATTGTATTGTATTGTATGGAGTGTTATTATAACCCATTTATGACTATGGCTTTTTTTGTTACATAGGCCTTCATTTAATATTGTTTGGATACATTATCCAAAATTTTTATATTTTTGTATAAGCTTTCAAAATTATTTAAAATAATGAAAGCTTTTTGATATATTGAGATGTTTATATATATATATATATATATATATAAACAAAGAAGAATCCAGGATGCACTCTCAGGGCTTGTGAAAAACAGTGTTCCGTTTTATTTTAAATCATATGCAAACAAATGAACCAACGTTTCAACCTCTGCAGGTCTTTTTCAAGGTTACTATATCTAAGTAAATAGTGAGTTTATATAAGTAAAATATAAGTGCACTTATCAATAATTAGCGTTGTGACTCCCTCCACCGAAACCCGGAAGTGAGTTAGGACCGCCTCCCTGACATCATTACGTCATGACGTCCGGCGGATTACAAGGTGATTACCATGGCAACGGATTATACAATCTTTCAGTGCCGGTTACTGTGATAAACAGGGGATAAACAGTGATAGTAAAGGAAAACCAGCAAGAGGGAAGATAGGGTCAGATAATACTAAGTACATATCCATGTGAACATAATTAGTATCTAGATGATGCCACTGAATGTGAAAAAAAGAGAGTGGGAAAACGAGTGAAAGATCAAAGTGAATAAGTGATACACATCAATGCAAACCTGATACAGTGGCTAATAGACCCAGTCATGCACATATTGTAAAAAATTAGTATGTAAGTATAGATCATACTATGCCTAAGGGGATTAACCCTTAAGGAGAAAATATAATTCTTATCTGTGACAATAAATAAATTTGTGCACAGAATAAACTCAGATAAAACGAGTGAAATAAAAAATAAAAATAAAAATAAAATAAAATAAAATAAAGGACCTCATGCTGAACAACAGAAATAATTCTGCAATATATTTGAATATCTAAACACATGGGAATCAAGCTACTGGCTCAATCATACGACTCCAGAAAAAATAAAGGAAAAATGCAGAAAAAATGTACAGAACAAAAAATGCATATCTCTCAGATGGTATTTAAAGAAACATAGAATATGTAACATGTTCATTCAGTCCTTTAGGGGCTGCAGTATTTAAAGAATGAATCCAATATGCTTCACGTTGTAGCAAAATCTTGGATCTGTCGCCTCCTCGACGCAGAGGTGGGACATGGTCAATGGCGATAAACCTGAGAGTGGGCAGACGATGTTGTAAGGCTAAAAAATGTTTTGCTACCGGTTTCTCGGAATGTTGATCACGAAAAGCTGTGGTAATTCCTGAACGGTGTCCTATTATTCTATCTCGGACGGTTAAAATTGCATCCTCTACACAACAACTGTAGAAGTTTAAAACAAAGAGGTTGGAAACAAAAAAAAAGAGCAAGCCAAGGTCTGCTTTCTGTACGAGCTTGGACACTGCAGGAGACAATGCAGTTAAGCTTATACATGCGTTTTTATGCACTAAAATTAAAATTGGAGTTTACTGAAAACCACATCGCAAAATGTAGGCCAAAATTGTTACACTGGAATAAAGACTTAAATTCAGCTGTCTTCTAGCATACTCTTCAATCTTTATTGTGTCATAATAATTTATTTTTTATTAAATAAAGCCCTGTATAAAATATATTAGGAGAGCCATATTTTACATATTTGTAGAATGAGTTGGTTAGTTAACACAGATACATAGCAGTTGGTGAAGCACCGATTACCTTGACTAATTAACCTTCTGGTTAAAGCCTGGTTAATCCCATAACATAGAACATTAGTATTCTGAAATGTAAGAAGATTCACCATAAACCAGCAAATGGCTCTCTCTATATATTTGTCTGCGTGATGTACCTGCTTGCCTTCTTCTATATTGACTTTTCGATACATGACACATCTGATCTTTAGAGCAACAGAGTCATTTAGAATAGAACACTTTACACTATTGAACATAACTAACAGCAGGCGTTGAATAGTCCAAGGGCATTTTATTATGAAGATCTATTCACTGTATTGTATTGTATTGTATGTAGTGTTATTTTAAATTTTTGAAAATGTATCCAAACAATATTAAATGAAGGCTTATGTAACAAAAAAAGCCATAGTCACAAATGGGTTAAAATAACACTACATACAATACAATACAATACAGTGAATAGATCTTCATAATAAAATGCCCTTGGACTATATATATAAATGGTAAATGTTTTGATATATTCACATGTTGAAAAAATCATTTGAAATGTTTATCCAAAAATATTATATCATTTGGAAAGCCTACCCAACAATATTAAATTGAGGCCACAGTTACATAAGCTTTGGTTTAAACCAAACTCCAGTTGTGAAGGACAAGGAGGGAATACAACTTTAAACTGGTGATACACTTGAATATCCAATGGTCACATAAAAGCACACTAGGCATTTGTAAATGCTACCGCTTAATAAGGACGTAACTAAATTTCAAATCATGTGCGGTTAGATATACACACTTATTTAGAATAGAGTGCATGAGATATCGCTAATAATGGGATCTATACAGCCTCTTTATTATTAAAGGGAAACTTTCACCACCAAAAGTACTGTAAACAATACCTTTCCTGAGAAAAGGCAGTGTTTACATTTGTACTTAAAGAACTCTTGTGACTGTCACTCAGACAGCGACTAGAGGCCCAACATGGTGAAGTCCTGCAATCTTTGCAAGACTGGTGTTCGGTGTCTTTAGGCCTTGCATGAAGATGTAGAATGCTCCTCACAGAGACGCACTGAGCTAAGATGCTGATTGGTGCAGGGTGGCGATTGCTGTGCATGTGAACAACAACCCCCCTCACCCCCCATTGTTTCATTACGAGGAAGCATTGAATTGGCTGAGATTGTCGTCAATTATGAGATGATCTTGCCTGGGACAGAGCAATGGCCACAGCGAGGAAAACAAGGGGAATAAAACTTCTTTTTATGGCTTACCGTCAGCCCAAGAATCTAACTAAGAAGTTAATAATAAATAAATCTGTTGTCATCAATCAGTTGTCTAGAACACATACAACATATTGATGATGGTGGTGGGCAGGAAATGAGGAGTCCGGCCCTACAGTGTGTGGAATTTATATGTTGTAGAAGTGAAAATGCTATCCGATATCCATGCTACTGCATATGAATTCTACTTACCACTGTCCAACACTTTTCTTGTGCCCTTTTGCTAAGAAGCAGAAATCAGCTGACAGATAGAGATTTCTTCACAAATGATTTACAAAAAAAACGTTGTAGTGATTGGTGACTTAATTAATATGTATTTTCAATGACCTGTGTTCCCGAGGGCACTTGATGTGTTTTTCTTGTCTTCCCGAGCCAGCTGTTCTTAATGCACGATATTCAGCCAGCACGCTTTCTCTACATAAGCATAATAACCCTAATTAATCCTACTTTTCAAAATACAATATGCACTCAGGTGGTTAAAGTAACTGATGTTATAGACCTCATAATAAAATTTCAAGATTTTTTTTAATGTTTGTCATAGCTTTCAATGTTAAAAATCCATCAACAAATTGCTTGTACACATATACATATATGAACTGCTAAAAGGAAATCAAGCGTGGTGCGTGTTAGATTGCAAGTTCTTCTGAGCAGAACCTTCCATACCTCGTGTACATATTCAACACACCTTATTAATTCCATTTTATTTGTACATCCATTATTCAATTTATGTACAGTATGTAAGTAGTGATACATAATAAATCATTGTCGCCAACTCCGATAGGTACTCCTACAGACACACACATTGCTAAGCAACACTGCTAGAGGCAAATGAAAACACTAATTAAAAGAGTGGTAGGCAGGTGACAAAAAATGCCCGAGGGACATCAAAGGCTAGTCCGGCAGCCATACAATATTTAAGAACATAAATAGGTTGCAAGTATTTGCAAAACTTGTTTTTTAGTATTTGGAATTTTTTGTAAATTTCCTGAACCTCACATCTTACAGTCTGTTTCCTCAAACTACAACCCACCCATCCTCACTCTTCTTTTTCCTCTTGACAATGGGCTTCCTCCCTCAACGCTCTTTTTGACGCACATTCCCAATGCACTTTCCACCTTTCGTCCCTGCTGTCTCCCCCTTTCCAATACTATCTCTTCATTTTTTCCATACTCCCCCTCACTCATGTACTAGAACTACTTATTTTCAAAATCTCATTCTATTTCCCTTAAGCTTGTCGGTAGGACGTTTTCCTCATTCCAAAATAGAGCTAAACAATAGACACTTGCCCTGTGATTCTATTCTATCTCATGAGGATATATTATAGTGTTCTGAGAGTCGTTTTAGAAAGCCTTATAAGCTAAGGTTTAGTACACATTGTCGGTTGAAGCCTATAGGATATAACATAAGGCACGCTCACGCTAAACTAAACACCAACTTCAAATCTCACAAAGTTTTTAAACTTAGGCAGACATAGACACATTGCATAAGACTGCCATAATGTACCCCATTTTCAGCAGGTCATAGTCTAGCAACCTTATGCCTGCTTTTATGAGATTAACCCACTTACTTGTGAAATCCTCCCCCCGGGACTCTCTGAAGTGCAAGGTTAAATAGAGCCTTGGAATGAGGCACCTATGACAGGGAGGGGTGCAAAACAATTAATGATGAAATATATTTACATATGAAACCAGGAACATAAATATATTATAAGGCGGGGCGCGGGGCCTGACCGCCGACGGGATCAGACGTGCTCTGTCTGAGCTCCCGCTCCAGGGCCCGAAAATCAGAGCAAACTGGGGGCCAACCGCGAACCCCCAACCATGGGGGTATGCCAGTATAAAGCCCAAGACCCTGCCCTGCACTGACAGAAACCCGACAAGGGCCCAGAGCTCGCTAGAGCTTGAGCCGGGACGAGACGGCCGCTCTCCCGGGTCTCCGGCCGGCGTCTTGCTTCCCCCCCTCCTCTGGACCAGGGGGGTCATCCCGGTCTGCAAGGGCACCACACACCACCCTAAGCTGGGCCCAAACAATCACCCTGGCATCAAACATCCACTGGGCAAATCTCCACAAGATGGACGCCGCATGCCAGCCATGTGCGCAAAAAGCCTGAAAGACCGAACTGCCCGAAGAGAAGCACACCCAGCACCATCAGACCACCATGACAGCCCACCCCAGGGCTAAGCTGGCGGACTACACTGGGCAAATCAAGGTACAGACCAGGGGCATCAATCAAGCAGGGAGAAATGGGGCACACACAAAGTGGGACCCCACTGACCAAACCTTATTAAGCATTCCCCCAGAACCCTAAAACTACCTGCCCTGGTGAAACAAGCCAGAGGGACAGAAACAACAAGCCACTCACCCTCCACCCTACCGGACACAACCTATACCAGCAGTCTGGACCTAAGCCACCATAACCACTAATACAGACCAACAAAATGGCGCAGGAAGACGCCACCGCACCACCGGGGCACAAGAGGTGCCTACCAAGCACTGGAGTGGGCTGACATTACAGACGGGAAACCCAGGGTCTGCACCTCGAGACACCCACGGCTCCAGCCTTGTTTCGCGATATTGCTGGGACGCGTGCCTGCTGGGCACACACAACGAGAAACTCAAATGAACTAACACGATTCAGATGGGCTAGTCCCAGGACTTCACGCTGAGTGTTTGACTTGCTTACCCAACTGGGAATACACACAGATGGTTAAGCTTTACGTGTTCACTGCATACCATTCCACTCTCCCACTGTATGAGCGCTCTAACTAAACTACTAATCTCAGAAAAGCGACTGTACACATGCTTTAGTTTAACACAGCGACTCCACAGTGACACAGAAAACATCTTGATAATTAAGCGATGACACTCTACATAATCACTATTTATAAGCCACTGTTACTAATCGACAAACTAATTCATTATGACAAATATAGTTACCCAGCTTGTGCCTAGCTTGTATTACTAGCCAAAAATTGTGCATAGAACCTGAATGCTGTACAGCAGTTAACGAATATGTGTTTTTTTGTTTGCAAATGCTGCTGTGGCATTGTTGACATACGAATGTTATTTCACGCACAGCAAAAATAAAGAATTAAAAATATAAATATATATTATAAGGCTGCTCATAGAATCAAATGATGCAGAATGCAGCACATTACTCAAATAAACAAGAATTGTTTTAAACCTTGGTGCTCTTGCACCATAATATGAATAATATGAAGTGCTGAATTTCATTTATAGCACACACCAAGCAGTGTAAATCATGACAGTAACATAAAATGTAAAATTGCTCATGATTCACAAATGTAATAAGTTATATATGTAAAGCTATTGTAACGTAGATCCTGCTTGCATGGGGGCACCGTTCCCTTTAAAAAGGAAGAACCAACAAGCATAACCTATTTCTCAACAGAGTATCTAGCTTATTAGCCATTTTTAAAGAAATGACACAGCAGGAAATAAGATAACGCCAACAGTTAATGCACGAACAAAATATGTAGTTACGTTTTTAAAAACATGTGAAAATCAGGGGACAAGATAAAAGTCAAGATATGTATATATATTTGATTTTCTCACCCCTTTGTTTATTTCTCATTCTCGGGTCGTCTCCTAGAGGCCTGCGAGTTTAAGGGTTCTGCGCAGTATCTCTTCTAGACAGACTTCAGACAGGGAGGTTGTCCCAAAAGCTTGTCATGCTAAATGCTGTTACTTCAATAAAAAAAGGTCTTAAAAGATATAAAGTTCACCCGTTATTTTACATATATATAATAATTAACAAAGCATTGTGTCAAACCATTAAGTGCAGAAATATATACAATATAAATATATATCCTCAATTATAGATATATATATATAGAGATAGATAGACAGAGATAGATAGACAGAGAGGTGGATACTGTATATATTTATGAGCTTTGCGGTTTGACACAATGATTTGATGATTATTAAAAAGTTCTGCTTTATAATCAGCATTAGTGATGTCGCGAACATAAAATTTTCGGTTCGCGAACAGCGAACGCGAACTTCCTCAAATGTTCGCGAACCGGGCGAACCGCCATTGACTTCAATGGGCAGGCGAATTTTAAAACCCACAGGGACTCTTTCTGGCCACAATAGTAATGGAAAAGTTGTTTCAAGGGGACTAACACCTGGACTGTGGCATGCCGGAGGGGGATCCATGGCAAAACTCCCATGGAAAATTACACAGTTGATGCAGAGTCTGGTTTTAATCCATAAAGGGCATAAATCACCTAACATTCCTAAATCACAATGGATATGGATTGACACCTGACATATGACATATTGACACCTTGACATATGGATTGACACCTGTCCTCAGAGACCCTGATGCACACTGACACAGAGCAGAATAGGGACTGTTCCCCTTGCATAGGGTCACTTGGCAGATATGGATTGACACCTGTCCTCAGGGACCCTGATACACACTGACACAGAGCAGAATAGGGACTGTTCCCCCTACATAGGGTCACTTGGCAGATATGGATTGACACCTGTCCTCAGGGACCCTGATACACACTGACACAGAGCAGAATAGGGACTGTTCCCCCTACATAGGGTCACTTGGCAGATGTGTATTGACACCTGTCCTCAGGGACCCTGATACACACTGACACAGAGCAGAATAGGGACTGTTCCCCCTACATAGGGTCACTTGGCAGATATGGATTGACACCTATCCTAAGGATCCCTGATACACACTGACACAGAGCAGAATAGGGACTGTTCCCCCTACATAGGGTCACTTGGCAGATATGGATTGACACCTGTCCTCAGGGACCCTGATACACACTGACACAGAGCAGAATAGGGACTGTTCCCCCTACATAGGGTCACTTGGCAGATATGGATTGACACCTATCCTAAGGATCCCTGATACACACTGACACAGAGCAGAATAGGGACTGTTCCCCCTACATAGGGTCACTTGGCAGATCTGGATTGACACCTGTCCTCAGGCACCCTGATACACACTGACACAGAGCAGAATAGGGACTGTTCCTCCTACATAGGGTCATTTGGCAGATATGGATTGACACCTATCCTAAGGATCCCTGATACACACTGACACAGAGCAGAATAGGGACTGTTCCCCCTACATAGAGTCTCTTGGCAGATATGGATTGACACCTGTCCTCAGGGACCCTGATACACACTGACACAGAGCAGAATAGGGACTGTTCCCCCTACATAGGGTCACTTCGCAGATATGGATTGACACCTGTCCTCAGGGACGCTGATACACACTGACACAGAGCAGAATAGGGACTGTTCCTCCTACATAGGGTCACTTGGCAGATATGGATTGACACCTGTCCACAGAGACCCTGATACACACTGACACGGAGCAGAATAGGGACTGTTCCTCCTACATATGGTCACTTGGCAGATATGGATTGACACCTGTCCTCAGGGATCCTGATACACACAGACACAGAGCAGAATAGGGACTGTTCCTCCTACATAGGGTCACCATTTTTAGCCCAAGGCCGCTCATCTCATCAGGCCTTTTTTAGTCAAATGTATCGCCCATTGTCAGTCCCTTCGGGATCCATCCCTCATTCATCTTAATAAAGGTGAGGTAATCTAGACTTTTTTGACCTAGGCGACTTCTCTTCTCAGTGACAATACCTCCTGCTGCACTGAAGGTCCTTTCTGACAGGACACTTGAAGCGGGGCAGGCCAGAAGTTCTATCGCAAATTATGATAGCTCAGGCCACAGGTCAAGCCTGCACACCCAGTAGTCAAGGGGTTCATCGCTCCTCAGAGTGTCAATATCTGCAGTTAAGGCGAGGTAGTCTGCTACCTGTCGGTCGAGTCGTTCTCTGAGGGTGGATCCCGAAGGGCTGTGGCGATGCGTAGGACTTAAAAAGCTCTGCATGTCCTCCATCAACAACACGTCTTTAAAGCGTCCTGTCCTTGCCGGCCTGGTCGTGGGAGGAGGAGGATTACTTTCACCTCTTTCCCTGTTAGATTCCCGTTGTGCTGTGACATCACCCTTATACGCTGTGTAAAGCATACTTTTTAATTTATTTTGCAAATGCTGCATCCTTTCCGACTTGTTGTAATTTGGTAACATTTCAGCCACTTTCTGCTTATACCGGGGGTCTAGTAGCGTGGACACCCAGTACAGGTCATTCTCCTTCAGCCTTTTTATACGAGGGTCCCTCAACAGGCACGACAGCATGAAAGACCCCATTTGCACAAGGTTGGATGCCGAGCTACTCATTTCCCGTTCCTCCTCCTCAGTGATCTCAATGAAGGTATGTTCTTCAACCCAGCCACGTACAACACCACGGGTACCAGATAGGTGACAACGAGCACCCTGGGATGCCTGTTGTGGTTGGTCTTCCTCCTCCTCCTTAAAGCCACATTCCTCCTCTGACTCCTCTTCCTCACAATCCTCTTCCAGCGTTGCCGCAGGTCCAGCAAGCGTTGCTGATAAGGCTGTTTCTGGTGGTGATGGTGACCACAACTCTTCCTCTTCATGCTCATCTACGGTCTGATCCAGCACTCTTCGCAGGGCACGCTCCAGGAAGAAAACAAATGGTATGATGTCGCTGATGGTGCCTTCGGTGCGACTGACTAGGCTTGTCACCTCCTCAAAAGGACGCATGAGCCTACAGGCATTGCGCATGAGCGTCCAGTAACGTGGCAAAAAAATTCCCAGCTCCCCAGAGGCTGTCCTAACACCCTGGTCATACAAATATTCATTAATTACTTTTTCTTGTTGGAGCAGGCGGTCGAATATTAGGAGTGTTAATTCCAACGTGTCGGGCTGTCGCAAATCAAGCGCCTCACTGGCATGTTGTTTCGCCGCTGGATATCTGCAAAGTGCGCCATGGCCGTGTAGGAACACCTGAAATGGCCACACACCTTCCTGGCCTGCTTCAGGACGTCCTGTAAGCCTATGTACTTATGCACAAAGCGTTGTACGATCAGATTACACACATATGCCATGCACGGCACATGTGTCAACTTGACCAACTTTAATGCCGCCAACAAATTTGTTCCGTTGTCACAAACCACTTTGCCGATATCCAGTTGCTGCGGAGTCAGCCACTTTTCCACCTGTGTGTTCAGGGCGGACAGGAGTGCTTGACCGGTGTGACTCTCTGCTTTCAAGCAAGTCAAACCCAAGACGCCGTGACACTGCCGTATCCGGGATGTGGAATAGTACCTGGGGAGCTGGGGGGGGTGCCGTTGATGTGGAGCAAGACGCAGCAGCAGAAGAGGACTCAGCCGAGGAGGTTATGGAAGAGGATGGAGTAGGAGGAGTAGAGGAGGTGGCAGCAGGCCTGCCTGCAAGTCGTGGCGGTGTCACCAACTTCTCTGCAGAGCCACGCATTCCATGCTTGGCAGCCGTCAGCAGGTTTACCCAATGCGCAGTGTAGGTGATATACCTGCCCTGACCATGCTTTGCAGACCAGGTATCAGTGGTCAGATGGACCCTTGCCCCAACACTGTGTGCCAGACATGCCATTACTTCCTTTTGCACAATCAAGTACAGGTTGGGGATTGCCTTTTGTGCAAAGAAATTTCGTCCGGGTACCTTCCACTGCGGTATCCCAATAGCCACAAATGTTTTGAACGCCTCAGACTCCACCAGCTTGTATGGTAAAAGCTGGCGGGCTAATAGTTCAGACAAGCCAGCTGTCAGATGCTGGGCAAGGGGGTGACTTTCTGACATTGGCTTCTTACGCTCAAACATGTCATTGACAGACACCTGACTGTGGGCAGATGATCCGTAACTGCTCAAGGCGAGAGACGGAGTAGCGGATGGTTGAGAGGGGGCAAGGAGGACAGCAGTGGTTGACGTGGCTGAAGATGCTGGACCAGGAGGAGGATGGCGGCTTTGAGTTTGTGTGCTGCTTGTACTCATGTGTTGATCCCATAGGCGTTTGTGATGTGCGATCATGTGCCTACGCAAAGCAGTTGTACCTAGGTGGGTGTTGAACTTCCCACAACTCAGTTTCTTTTGGCACAGTTTGCAAATGGCATCGCTGTTGTCAGAGGCAGACACACAACAAAAATGCCACACTGCTGAGCTCTGCAATGACGGCATTCTGGTGGTGGACACAGCATGCGTTGATTGGCGTGCTGTCGGGCTGACCCCGGGTGCCGATGCATGCTGTCTGACTGTGCCACTAGCTCCTTGCGACAACCTCCCCCTGCTTCCAACTCATCTCCTCCTCCTCCTCTCTGTCTCCCCATCTGAACTTTCGCCCTGTTCTTCTTCTTGCCGAGCGGGCACCCACGTGACATCCATGGACGCATCATCATCATCAACCGCTTCACTTGTATCTGACAACTCAGCAAAGGAAGCAGCAGCGGGTACAACATCATCATCGTCACACCGTACGTCCATATGTGTAATGCTGCCTGCCTGAGACATATCC